>NW_015629521.1:1657092-1678067 GCF_001515625.1 Sinocyclocheilus rhinocerous
TGTGTGTGTGTGTGTGTGTGTGTGTGTGTGTGCGTGCGTGCGTGTGTGCGTGCGTGTGTGTGTGAACACAGCAAATAGATTGTGTGTGTGTGCGTGTGTGTGTGAACACAGCAAATAGATTGTCTGCAAAGCGCTGTGATCATCTGGAGTCAGGGCCACTGCCGTCTCCATGGAGATAAACTCAAAGAGAGACACACAAACTTTTTTTATTTAATTATTTTTTTTTATACACAGTTTCTGAGGAAAATTTTTTAATTAAATTACATAAATTAAACCTAAATAATTATAATAATAAACTTACAAAAGCACAATGCAAAACCACCAAAACGTAAAAAGATAAGTATCTATATATTGTTAAGTATACAGTAGTCAACATTTGAAGTGGATCAAAAAAATTCATCAAAGTAGTTCTAAGACAAGAACGCATTTTGGTTTTAGTTTTTAGGACAACTTTGATGAAAGGTTTTGATCCACTTCAAATGTTGATTGATGTATATATATATATATAAGCACCGAAATGACTGGAAATAAACTGAATAATTGGAAAAAAATAAATTACTGAAACTGAAATAAAAATTAAACCTATATACAGTATATATATATATATCACAAAAGCAAAATTCCAAAAAATACCCAAACTTAAAAAAATAAAGAAAAGTATAAAGATAAAAGCAAAATATTATTAAAAACTATAGTAGTACATGAATACTAAAACAACACTGGTTCAAGTGCTGAAAAAAAAAAAAAGGAAATTAGGAAAAAGTTAATTACACAAGATGAGGGAGCACCGCTAGTTTAAGCAACAGACAATTATTTGCTTTGACAAAGTTGCCATGGTGATTTCAGCACGCTGCTACGACGTCCGTTTTTTCCCTTTCTTTTTTTGAATCACCAAACCAGTGTACGAGAGTATGAGCAGCAGCGGACGAGTGTGAGCAAAGCTTTCCACAGCGCTGCCCGCTCACACACACGCGTTCCTTCCTCAGGCTTTATAAATAGACATTAGTGAATGAGACTGTCATTTCTGGTTGAGTGTTTTGTAATAAACACACATCACCATGGAGACCTTTGTGTTTCGCCGCTCTGATGGACGATTACAGTAACAGCGAGGGGAAATCTTGGGATTCCCTTTTGCATTACCGCAGTCACATGCTCTGACTTGAGGTTTCCCTGCAACGCATGTTTATGAAATCATCTAGTCAAATCCTAAATAGCAGCACTAGAAACAGAAAAAATGAAACAGCTTACTGCCAAAAATCAGCTAAACTCGCAGCCCTTCAGGAGCGGCGGTCAGCATGTGATTTAAATTTGAGGCCGGAATAGATAATTTGTATGATACAGGCCTTTGGTTCACAGTAGGCCCAGAATCAATCGAAGTTTTGCTGTTGATTTTCAAGCAGCGCTGTACTTCCCCAGTCACACTTTAGTTATTTGTCTCAAGGCATTGGTCCAACATGGCAGATGGCCACGGAATGGCAGACACAAGCGGAGGAACGGGACTGTGGAAGAAAGGAAGAGAGAGAGTGGAAGGAACAGACAGACATCTGAATCTCGCACTCCATTTCTGTGAGGCTGCTGAACTGAACCATTATCAACATGACATTCTGTACTCAAGCTAACACAACAGTCTCCAGTCAATAGCCCTCCTCCTGATTCCTGTCACTACTGCCTTACATTTCACTCACACGACACAATAAAATGGTTCGATAAAAGAAACTTTCACAGCCTCAGAACTTTCATCCAGGTTCCATATACTACAATAACTGAATAATATTATTTAGCATATAATAATTATATTATATTATATTATATTATATTATATTATATTATATTATATTATATTATATTATATTATATTATATTATATTTTTTTGTTATGGCAGAATGTAGTTTTAAGAGGTTTTCAGGCGAGAATGTACTTGTTTATAGTTCAAATATGCAGTTTGTTAATAAAGATAACGACTATTTGAGGTCCGATGTCTTTGGTCTCACTAATCTATTATTTGTTCTAGAGAAGATAGTTTTGACAACATGTCATGTTTATGTAAATTCAATGCTGTATATCAGAGCGCTGCCGTTGTACTTTTGACTGAATTGCCTAGCAACTTTCATGATGGCTGTTGTTGTTGTTGTTTATTAAATATTATTATCCAATAAATAATACATTTAATAAGTGTTTAGTATTGAGAAACGGTGCGTGTTCGTGATGGTGATTGTAGTTACATTGTTCTGCCATTTGATGGTGATGAGTCAGCAGTAAAGACTTTTACTTTGAAAAGTTATAAAGGCTATAAACGAAAGTAATTTTTTAGTTTCAGCGACAGCTTGACGAAGCAAACAAATGCACTGAGCAGCAAAATCACCCTTAACAGATGAAAGGATATTAACGTTACAAAGATAACGCTTTCCTAAGCAGACATTCAAACTAATGTTTATTATGATACGAGACCGATCTGAAGAATGAATGCTGTATCAGATGCAGGTAATAACGATCGCTCAGTCCATCTCTCTCTCATAATATTCTACATAATACAGTGAGCTTTTACTGCAGTAATGCAATAAGCTTTCAATGAAGCAACTCAATGTTCCTCCGTTACTAGTTCTAAAGTGACGTTTTGGAATTAGTAACGGAGGCTTGGACTCAGCTGTTTAACTGTCAAACTGAGATTTGAATCCGTGGCGGAAGGAAGTAGTTCTGCACAAAAGAGGGATTTAAAAGACACTCCGTTGTTGTTTCTTATGTGATTACACACTTGTGCCGTTGAACTGTTGTATAAACACAATATCACACTCATAGACGTGATATATGGCTGTATATCGGCACGGCTGTGATTCGGCCGTAGGCGCGAGGCCACAGGCCTCTACTCTTGTGATATTGCTTATATATTACATTATATTCAGTGCTGGTAGCAACTGATTACAAGTAATCTGGATTACGTAATCAGATTACTTGTAGTTGGATTATATTACGATTTAACATGCTCATAATCAGATTACAGTTATTATTTTATGGATTACAAGTCCCTCTGAGATTTAAAGTTAATATTTCAATAATTTAACACATTCGCATGTTTTATGGTGTCAGTTAATGGTCATATTGACATGCATGTAAAACAAGTAAAATATTTTCAAATTTGGGTGTTTAAGTGTTTTATTTTATTTTTTTATTATTAAAAAAAATGTTTAACGACTATTTTACCATTTTTGTTATGGTTTAATTAATTATTAGCATTTCATCAACTCATAAACCTCCTGTTCTTTTATCTACTGCAGGGAAACCCTGCAGTAATGTTTAATGCATTTCATGATGTTGACAACAAATAATTGAATGTCTTATTTCTCTTAGATTAATTCGTTCGTTCGTTCGTTCGTTCATTCAATAATCCCATTAAAAGGTCAAAAGTAATCTAAAAGTAATCCAAAAATAGTCAAGATACACTACCTGAATTAAGTAATTTAGATTACATTACTTTTCGTCATGAAATTTATAATCAGTAACAGATTACAATTCGAATTATATTACATTATATTATATTATATTATATTATTAATCTATCTGATTTATGCACTATATTCCATGTCTGTGTGTTAAACATTACATTTTTAAGTCTGAAATATACTGAAATGGTATTTTCTTTAAAACATACTTGAAAACATACTCAAATGATCAAATATCAAATTATATTTATTTTATATACAACTTGCAATAATCATACAGTCTATGAACTACTTTTAGGATTTTTTTTTTTTTGGGAGATTGACACAAATTGGCATCTAAACTGTATGGAAACACTTTATTTTAAGGTGACACAGTTACACGGTACATGTACTTACTATAAATAAGTACTTGTAGTTAATTCATATTGCTCAGTACTTATTTGTGTAATTACACTGTAACAAACACACCTCAAAATAAAATGCAACCTTTATTTATTTTATGGAAAAGAGCAACTTGGACTTTTGGCAAAACATAATTTTTGTTCTATGGAAGAATAAAAATCAGTTTGTTTCATAATGATATAGGGGTGAGTAAATAATGACATAATTTGAATTTTTAGGCAAACTGCTCTTATGAGGGGGTTTTGTGAAGTCAGCATACCAAACGTCACTTTAACCAAGACAGTTTTCTGTTTTTAATAGAAACACCAGTCCAAGATGGAAAATCCCTCATGTTTGGCCTGTAAATAGGCCCAGCATTAGTGACATAATTTCTGCCTTGAAGAAAATGTACAGACCCAGAGACCCGTGAATGAACCCTCAGGAACTCAAAAGCTCTGCTCCAAAACAGTCAGCTGCCTTACTGCCTACTGAAAAATGAAATAAAACTGCATTTAGCAACTGAAATAGCTCTAGCCATAAGAATTGTGTATACATAAACATGAACATCTGAAGTAAAATGTGCTGTCTTTGTTTACAACTTCCGAAAATAAAATCCTTTATACAGTGTACCTTTTGGAGCAAGTTTTTCATCTGGAGTGCACCTGTGTTGCCTTAAATGCTGTCTAGATAGGCAGGTCAATAGGTTTTGAAACGGAGCTGAAGTCTTGTCTATTCGTTTATCTAGAAGCGTGTGAATGAAAGCATCCTCGGTGAAGGAACTCCAAATATTCTGTGCATTTGTTCAGAAGATAAAATGAAGGCTGGGGGTTGGGTGGAGGTGGATGTGGGGTGGGATCAGCAAGAAATTGAATCACCACAGCAACTTTAATAATATCTATTTTGCAGCTCACATATGAAAGGAAATGAGTTTCAAAGGTGAGGTCATGCTTCAACTGTCACTTATATTTGATAGCTTCCACACATCAGAGACATGAATGCTACTTTATATATTAAAGAGAGATGCGTTAATGTGCGCTATACCCTACCTCACGTGCAATGTAAATTCTTTATTGCTTCTACCCAAAAGCAATGTGGAAACACAATTAAACACTTATTTATTTATTTATTTATTTCAATGGCCACAAAGGAAATATACGCTCTTCCTATTGGTTTGGGAATAACTATATGTAAACGAAATTGCTTATCGTTGTTGGAATATTGCATGTGTGAGAAACACAATTCCAGATGCTCGGAGCAATAGCTGATTACTTATAAGGAATGTCCATGAGAAAGGGAGAAATATAGTATATATATATATATACATTATTTTTATTTATTTTTTTTTTGTAAAAAAAAAAAGTTTTTTTCTTATAAACATGATATTTATGGAAAATGTTGCTATTACAAAATAATCATGTAAGGCTTAAATGTTCCTTTCTCTTGATTGTGGGGTGAAACATGATCCAAATATTGTCTTGATATCTTTTGTGACAATTATTTAACATAAATCCCCCCAAGTAAAAAAAAAAAATCCTTAAATTAAAAAATGAATAAATAAATAAATATAAAAAATAAACTTTTTTATTATTCTTTAAGTAGTAGTATTTGCAATTTGCATTATGATGTAATACTTTTTATTTAATTTTTTTAATGGTACAGAAATTATAAATATTTGGTTGGGGGATGGGGGAAATTAAGAAGAAAAAAAATGAATTGTGACATTAATTTAACATTTAAAAAAATCTCTGCAAATATATCTTTATCATTATGTTTATTAGTAGTAATGAGTTTCCCCCATATATATATATATATGTGTGTGTGTGTGTGTGTGTGTGTGTTAGTGTCAAAATGCAAATAATCAATATAATAATAATAATAATATCCTATAAAGCTTAAATATATATATTTTTAATGGGGTCATATGATGCTATTTTAAAGATCATTATTTTGTGTATTTGGTGGTGAAATACTTTCAAATATTATCTTGATAGCTTTTGTGCCATTCATTTCACATAAATCCCTCCAAGTTTTACAAAATCCTAAAAAAAAACTCTCTGCAAAGATATCTCTGTCTGCTGTACAACACTCAATTTGACTGCATTTAAATTCACTGAATTAATAATGGGCCGATGATTTTGATCTATTTGTAGATGTTGAATAATTTAATATAAGACGTAACTTAAGGGATCAGGTTTTCTCATAAAAAAAAAAACAACAAAAAAACACCAATGGTTACAAAAAAGCCCCCCCAAAAAAAAAAAGCTGTGCTTTGCAGAACACACAAACACCCTCATTGCATATTTGTGGTAGTTTTCGCTCCCGGCACATTTGTGTAACTTTAAGAGGGCTGCTGTAGGCTTCAGTCAGCAGTAAATGACAGACTATGAGCCTCTGCGCTCTGACACCTCCTGCATTCCTCCTAATGGCCAGGTAGGCTCTTACAGGCCATTTTCCAATGTAATACACAGTGTGACCCTGTAAAGGCTAAAGACATCCGGTGGCTTGTGTTTTGAATGCGGTAATAACCGCCGTTCGGCCGTTTTTTGCGACCTCCTGCCGATGATCAGAGAGACTCAGACTCAGTTTTAGTGTTTCCTTTTTCTCTCTAAACTATAAAAAGTGCAAACAAGCTCCTCTGGAAGTCTCTATTCTGAGATGCCTTTTTTTAAAAAAGCATGTTGTGAGCCGTATAAATCTCAGAACTAGGACTTATTTGTCAAACATACCCAGAACAAGAGAAAGAGAGTGAGATTTGCTGGTTGAGAGAATATGAGTCAAACTGAGAACTACAGGAATAACATTCAGGATTGTTTGCACTGCAGCTATCTGATGAAATGCCTAGATCTCTAGAGTAGTCGAAAGGATGGGTCAGTCCATCTAGTTTTCTGCCCTTGATCTGGCGTGTGTCGTCTACAAACAAGCTGGAAGCTGGCAGAACTTGTACTCTGATCATGATGTGCAGGATTGCTGTGGCACGGCTTTGTTTCTAGGAATTTAAGAGCCATCCTGGGAACTTAATGTTCCTCCTGCAAGCCTGTAATGTTCACATGTCAATAAGGCGTATGAGATTTAAAGAGTCATATTGTCCATGTTTGTTGAAGAGCCATATTGTCCAAGCTAGTGTTGAATTTAATTGTGAAGTTCTGACTAGTGTCAAAAAAAAATAAAATAAATTATTTACTGGTCGTTACTGACCCAAGATGGTAACTAGAGCCAAAAATGATAAGAAAGCACCTACTTTTACAATACTTGTTGTCTATAACAGCTGTGAACATACATATAATGTGTGAATTAAAATAAAAAAAATAATAATAAAGACTAAATGTAGGTAAATGTAAGTGTACTTTCCTGAAATAGATTTTAAAATATATTTCGTTATACGAAGGCTGAAACTGAACATATTTCATTTAGTTTTGTGGTTTACAATATGTGACCCTGGACCACAAAACCAATCTTAAGTCGCTGGGGTATATTCGTAGCAATAGCCAAAAATACACTGTATGGGTCAAAATTATTGATTTTTATTTTATGCCAAAAATCATTAGGATATTAAATAAAGATCATGTTCCATGAAGATATTTTGCAAATTTCCTACTGTAAATATATTCAAACTTAATTTTTGATTAGTAATATGCATTGCTAAGAACTTCATTTGTTGTTTATTAATTTCTTATTTATTCAGCTATCAGCTTTCAGATGATGTATAAATCTTCAGATGATGTATAAATCATTTTTTTTAAATTGACCCTTATGACTGGTTTTGTTTTCCAGGGTCACACACACACACACACACAGACACACACACACACACACACACACACACACACACACACATACACATATATATATATATATGTGTGTGTGTGTGTGTGTGTGTTTGTTTGTTTGTTTGGCCATATGACAGGTTTGGAACAACATGAGAGGGAGTAAAAAAAATTTGCTTCAACAGATTCTTGCTACTCTGTTGCTTCTTCAAACTGACGTGATGCAAGTACAAGCACAACTCGAGTTGTCTAAAGCGCTGTCGGTGGTCTTCAGTGACCAAAACCAGCTCAAATAAAGGTAGACAGTAAAAAGAATCTATCTCTATCAGTCCTTAAGTTTAAACCCTGTTCCAGCATGGTTTCTCCTTTAACCTTTGACCTCCAAGAGCACGACCTTCACCTCAACACTGACAAACCTCTCCACAGGCGGTATGAGTCAGTAACATGACAAAACACATGCGCTCAATGCGACAAAACACATGCGCTCCTTTAACCTGAATGCAGCACCCGTGTGTGTTTGTTTGTTTGTTTGGCCATATGACAGGTTTGGAACAACATGAGAGGGAGTAAAAAAAATTTGCTTCAACAGATTCTTGCTACTCTGTTGCTTCTTCAAACTGACGTGATGCAAGTACAAGCACAACTCGAGTTGTCTAAAGCGCTGTCGGTGGTCTTCAGTGACCAAAACCAGCTCAAATAAAGGTAGACAGTAAAAAGAATCTATCTCTATCAGTCCTTAAGTTTAAACCCTGTTCCAGCATGGTTTCTCCTTTAACCTTTGACCTCCAAGAGCACGACCTTCACCTCAACACTGACAAACCTCTCCACAGGCGGTATGAGTCAGTAACATGACAAAACACATGCGCTCAATGCGACAAAACACATGCGCTCCTTTAACCTGAATGCAGCACCCTCACAAGGGAAATATAATGGAATTTTACATTCGTCTGCTGCTTCTTATTATTATTTTCCACTTTAGAAAGTGTCAGATATCGTATGTGAAACAACCCACATTTAATGCGATTGTAAATTTGCGTGCATTAGTAGATATTACAATTACAGCTTATCCTATTACTCATTTAGCAGATGTCTTGACATGTGATTCAACTATAGGTGGAGTCAACATTCCACTCCCTTAACGTTTCATATCCTCTAATATAATACTACAAATCCTTTTATTTCCAAATGTGACACAGAGGGAGATGAGGTGATGTCAGGAGGTTATGAAGAACAGACCTCAAAATCTGGTTTAAATAGTCTTTATTAGACAGACCGTCCCCACCCACAGTGCACTGCTGTCCAAACAAACGCCTTGGGCTCCGACTACGCCAAAGGCAAGAAGTGTGCTTTCAATCCCATTTGTTTGGCTAACAATGGCTTTATCAACATTGTCATGTCAATAACTTCAAACTGCCTTGTTTTTAACAATTTTCTTGACTCTAAACTTCATCGCAATCCTGATAGTTGTGCAACACATTTTTACCTGGCATCAGTAGCAGTATTGGGAAAGCTACTTTGAAACTGTAACTTCTCAAGCTATAAGCTAATAATAACTACAATAATGCTATTTAAAGGGAAAATATCGTACTACTACATTGTATTATCTTATTGTATATCTCATTTTGTCAACAATATCTTATTATCGGATGAAATATGAGCAATATCACACGAGTAGCAGTGCAATATAGTTGTATATCGGCACGACTGTGATTCAGCCGTATTTTCAAAAAGACATTATCTTTATTAATAAACCGCATATTTGAAGTCTAAACAAGTACAGTCTTGCCTAAAAAACTCTCAAAACTACATTTCGTGGCACAAAAACAGTACTATTCATAGAATTACAGTGGATTTGGGCGTCTGCCATGACACTCGCTGTGTTACCGAAGCGGAGTAATACAAATGGTGAAATGGTGAAATGGTTGGATTTCTATTGTCACTAGAATACCGCACTCCTCTCAGCCAATCAAATTCGAGGACAACAAAGAACTGCTAATTATAAATATAATTAGAGATGTACATGTGGCACAAAACATCTAATTTTGTCGCAACATTTCATTACAACGCTAGTAATTGTTGAAAAGTAGATTCTTATATAAGCTAATGCTAACTGCAATAAAGCTATTTAAAAGAGCAGTACCTTACTATCGGATGAAATACATAATTAGAGATAAATGTGGCACAAAAACATTTCATTTTGTCACAAATATCATTTTGTCGCGCTAAATTGCTACGCATCAGTAAAAAATAGCTCGTTGCTGAAAAATCTAGGATATTTTATCGCAACTCAGCTGCTGTCATGTCAAGCTACTTTGAAAATGTCACTTTCTCAAGCTATAAGCTAATGCTAACTAAACTAAAGCTATTCAAATGGGCAATACCTAATTATCATATGCTATTAGAGATGTATATGTGGTACAAAAACATCTAATTTTGTCACAACAACATTTTATTGTATTACATTGTTACCCACTGGTGAAAAGTTGCTTGTTGCTGTAAAAGCTAGATTATTTTTAAGGCAAGCTGCTGTCATGTCAAGTTACTTTGAAACTGTCACTTTCAAGCTACAAGATTATGCTAACTACAATAAAGGGATAATTAACATAATTAGACATAAATGTGGCACAAAAACATTTTATTTTGTCACAACATCTTTTTGACGCACTACGCTATGCATCAGTAAAAAGTAGTTTGTTTCTGTAAAAGCTAGATTATTTTTAATGCAACTCAGCTGCTGTCATGCCATACTACTTTTAAATTGTCACTTCTCAAGCTACAAGCTAATGCTAACCACAATAAAGCTATTTAAAGGGGCTATATCTTACTATTGGTTGATGTTTGTATTGCACAAAAAACTTCTAATTCTGTCAAATTGCTACCCATTGTTAAGTTGCTTTACAGTAAAGTTATATCTTACTGTATTGAATGATATATGTATTTAGAGACACATGTGGGACAAAAAAAAAAACAAAACATCTCAGATGTTGAAAAATAGTAGTTTATTAATGTTAATAGTTATTCCCAACACAACAACAGTTTCATACTTTCCATTATTCACTACAACAAAAAAGCCAAACTGCTGCAAAAGCACTTGGGTGCATTTTGATTTTGACAAGGACACGGACTAGCGATGACAAATGTCAAAATGTGCACGAAAGTGAGAAAGAAGAAAGAGAAGTAACATTCAGTTCATCACAAAGTAACTGTTTTGAGGCCAGTTATCTGAGGGAAACTGTGAACGCCATTGTTCGAACCTGTCAGTGTGTTATGTAATAATCTTTGACCTAGATTGCAGCTCTCTGGAGTCTGTACTTTTCCACTGCTCTTCTGCGCCCTGGGCAGTCTGTTGAGCTCTGGAGTTAGGTGAGCTTCTTGTCCGTAGGAATGATAAAACTTCAGTGCAAAATGCTGACACATAAAAGTTGAAGATATGAGTTATTACAGGCTAACACAAGTCACACAGAATAGATCTTGAGTATCTCTAAATCTGCTCTGCATCAACTTATTATGATGGACTGGCCCTCAGGCAGTAATCTAATTAGTACGTCAGAATGGGGAAGCACGGAATAGTAGAACAGTGTTTCTCAACATTTCTCACCCCCTACAGCCCCAATCAGTGAGGCTTTAGTACCCCTTAATTGACACCAAACCAGAAATGTGTTTCTTATAAATGTGTAGTATAGCAATCTCTCATTAATATTAATAAAATGCCTTTTATTACAATGATACACTGAGCTTAATCCAAAATTAATCAATGCCTGTGGGTAAAACAAATGCTCAACAAGCAACTTGTTCTCACACTGGAGTGTTTCAGAAAACTACATTTAGGTTAAAGTGTTAGTTTACCCAAAAATGAAAATTCTGTCATTAATTACTCACCCTCATGTTGTTCCCAACCCTTAAAGGTGGGGTAAGCGATACACCGGACGCGAGTGGCGCGGGGCAACAAAATACTATGGAACTCTATAACATTATATACATATCTATGGTCTACACTGGATGCGGCGCGGCACGACACGGCAGCTCGCTAATGTCTGTCCTGTGCACTGAGCGCTCTCTCCTCCACATCATGAGTAGACACGCCTCTTACTGCTGATTGGCTACAAGTTTGTTTTGTTAGTCGGCCCGAATCAGTTTTCTAAAGCGTTTTTGAAAAATCGCTTACCTCACCTTTAAGACCTTCATTCATCTTCGGAACACAAATTAAGATATTTGATGAAATCTGAGAGCTCTCTGACCCTGCATAGACAGCAACGCAATTGTAATGTTCCCAGGTCCAGAAATGTAGTAAGGACATCGGTAAAACAGTCCATGTGACATCAGTGGCTCAACTTCAGTTTTGCGAAGCTACAAGAACACTTTTTGTGCGTTGTTTACGTTCAGGAGAAAACACTCGCATGTTGAACATAAACAACGCTGATTACGTTGATTACATTCTGGGGAAAGCGCGCACATGCATCGTGGTACTCTCCAAAATGGCAGAAAACGGTAACTCGGGGAGAAGAATTGTTGAATAAATTATGTTACTTTTGTTTTCTTTATGCACAAGAGTATTCTCGTAGCTTCACAAAATGTTTTGGACTTGGAACATCGCAGTTGCGTCGCTGCCTTGGAGGGTCAGAGAGCTGTCAGATTTCACAAAGAAATATCTTAATTTGTGTTCCGAAGATGAACGTGTCAGTAATTAATAACAGAATTTTCATTTTGAGGTGAGCTAACCCTTTAACCATCTGGGCCTCTTAAATTTGGGTCACACTTGGTACCTTCACAGTAAAAAGTGACTGAAGCATTGAAATATAAGTCCCCCCCCCCCCAAGGAAAATTGATCTAATATATTTTTGTTCAATAATTTGATTATTATTTTGAATTTTGAGAGCATTTTATGATACAGTGCAATATTTATACATTTTTATGAGCTATTTATTTAATTTCATTTCCTATCCTGGTCACTTTTGTCCACGAAGGTACCAAGTGTTACTTTTTTATGTTTCTACCCTTTAATATATCCAAATCATGTTCATGATTTTTTATTTTTTATTTTGTGTAGGTTCATATAGCTAATGCGACAAAAGTAACCAAGTGTTTTTTTTTTCAACCCTTTAACATATCCGAATCACGTCATTGTTGTGTGTGTGTTTACTTAGTTAATACGACAAAAGTCACCAAGTGTCATTTCGATGAAGCAAAAAAAAAAGTGAAAGTTTACAATTTTACAATTTTTCAGTCAAAGGTGACCAGACAACAGTGTTATAGTACATGATGGCAGACGGAGTAAGTCTTGAGTTTGAGTACAAGACCATATTTTCATGATTTTAGTCTTGTCATGGACTAGGGAGCATTTGGACCTGGTCTTGACTCTGACAACAACACTGTTAATACATCTTGTGATCTTTGCCGACTCTTACATATGATCCATTCTGTGCAATGGTGTTTCTGGACCAGAGCACACTGTGTTATGTGTTGTGCATATGTTCAGTGTCTGATTCATTCAGACCCTATTTGGGTCTCTATGTTGACTTTGATTCGACCGTTTTCTGGTCTCAGTCTTGGCTTGGACTCAACCTACTCAGGTCTAGGAATGAGCTGGTCTCAACAATAACATCACCAGTCAGGCTGGTCAAGTTTGATGGTTTCAGAGAGGTTTCAGGCTTCTCAGCTGAACATGAACTAGAACAACTGAAAACCAGCTTGACCAGACTGGGAAACCAGTTTGACTAGATTAAACCATCTAAGGACGCATAACCACCTATGGTTGGTTATGGCTGGTCTTTTTAGCTGGGAAAGAAGTGCAAATATTACCACCTCCTTATAAATCACAAGTGAACAGCCATACTTTAGGAGTCATTCATCATTCTCTTAAAGGATGCTTGCTCTTTGTAAGGCACTGAGGTTATGGGGTCATGGGGTGAGTAATGCAGCCAGATCTTTCGTTCCCTTGAGGCAGATTCCAGACATCCCTTGAGTAAACGAGAGAGAGTGAATGGGGTGAGAAACATCGGGGAACCTGTTTTACTCTTTTGTTCCATTCCTGACCTTCTTGTGTCCAACATGCTGGTATTGACCGTGTTGGGAATGCTTACGTACATACAGACATGCTATGCCCATTTGTCTTGCGTTGAGTGACGGCTCACTTCCTCATTGTGGCTTTTAATCCAGACTCACTCTACGGTCGCAGCTGTTTTTCATGGTGAAGAAGCTCCATGTCACCTCCTACCTGGTTCCTCAGCACCATTTCTCACCTGCCAATATTTCTAATCAAGGTTCGTTGATGAACGAGGTATCTGATGTTGACCTTGTTCTGGGGTTGATGGTGTCCCAGAATTGGTTTAGATGTTAAGAAGTATGATGCTTAAGGGTCCTTAACAGGATAGTTCAATCATTTACTCTGCCTCAAGTCATTCCAAACCTGTATGACTTGCTTTCTTTTTGAAGAACGTAGGGTCCAAAAACACTTTATTTCTTTCTTTGGTATTCCAATCAAGAAAGAATGTCTAGAATTGGCATTTTTAGGTGAACCATCCATTTAACTCTTGAAAATATTGTATGTAATTTGTATATGTGGGTCAATGGCATATAAAAGTGTTTTCCTGGAAATTGACTTATTGTGTTTATGTTGATTTCACAGGTTTTGACAGTCTTTTATACACTTTTCAAGGAAAGTTTTTAATTTAAAAACTCTAAAAATGTCATGTGGCGTAGATATCAAACAAAAACAAATAACCTATTTTCATTAAACTTTGAATACATGCCGATGTACACATCATCATTATTTAAAAAAAATAAAAAATTGTTAAAGATGTTGAGATGTTGTAATTTTATGTGAATTATTCCTTTAACTCTTGAAAATCTAATTTGTATATTTGAGTCAATAGCATGTACAAGTGTGCCATTTTCCTAAAGAAAAGTACTGTTTATGTTAATTTCACAGGTTTTGCAAATATTTTATACAATTTTCAAGGAAAGCTGTCATATGGAGTAACCATCAAATTATAAGGAATAACCTATTTTACTTAAACATTGAATACACGTGAGTTTACACATCTTAATCTGTTTTTTATTTTTTTTGTTCAAGGTAAAATCCATAAATGTCAAGTTTTTGGAAGTTGCACCGCGCAACATTTTACAACCTCAAGTAACCTTTCCTTTTCATAAAACGATCAAATTATATGACATTCTTATGTTCAAATGTTTGTACATTTGTCTATTGTTAGGCCAATGCAGTTTGTGGAAATATGAATACATTTTTGAGAGCAGTAATTTTAAGGACTTTTGTATGTCAAGCTATTTTGCAAGTGTGTTGGCTCACTACTTATTGTAAATTCTGGATCCTGAAGCAAAACCAGTTGAGAACCACTGGTCTAAATCTCGTTTTGCACAAATTAAATCAAGCCTAAAAAGTTACCATGAAGACTTGAATCAAATACATACCAATATCTGAAGCTCTTTAATTCTTGAGGGGTGTTTCGCAGGTTCTCTGTGATCTATAATGATTAGCTGAGTGGGGCTTTTCCCCTGCTGGTAGGGTCATCGCTCTGATCAAAACCTTCTTGTAGAGCACACACTCAGTCAGCGGGACTGCGGACATTCTGCATAATCAGCATTTCAAAGCAGCGCTGTCAGTATCTCTCCAAAGCTGAAGCGCTTGGCTTTCATTTGTCTGGGCCACACGGAGTCAACATGAAGACTGCCTGCAGATGACATCACCTTTGCCAAGGGGGTTCCTGCTCGAGGAGGTTCTCTTTGAGATGACAGGGTAAGAAATATGACCTCAAAGCTTCCCAGTAGGCATCTGGATATTGGTATAAGTGTCGCAATAAAAGCAGTTCCTGAGAAGGCACAGTGACTCCACCAGACTTATTTAGAATGAAGATATTCCACTGAGAAATTTCAGCCGCATTAGGGCTCAGCTGCCAAGCTATTTCAGGCCAACAGTGGAGCTATTTCACCAGAAATTGCACTGGATGTATAATTCAGTTGGTCGTAATAATGTGGACCTGCTATTAACTTGGGCTGCTAGGAGAACATCATGAAAGGAATTGCCTCTCATTTCTAACTCATCGTGATCCATTGTTCCCCGCTGCATTCAGTGCCATATGTAAAACAATCCAGTCCTTTTACTAATTTATTTTTATATGCCTTCAATATCAATAAATGTTTAATGGAAATCTGTACAGTCACAGTAGAGTGATTTTAATGTGTGGAATCTCTTTAGGATGTTATTAAAATAGTACATCACTCCAGCATGGGAGAACTCAGCCTTCGTATATTATTGTACATAATACTTTTTAAAGTCATAATTTTCTTATGGCCAGAAGGATAAGACCTGGTTCGATGAAATTATTGCTCTGACAATGGCTTGGATGATGAATCTGAAACTCTTTATTTTGTTGTTTTATGTAACATCTACTCAGTCTTATTCTGGCACTTTCCATGAATACATAGTTGCTTTGGCGCCTGATGATTTGTTGAAGCACACTCTCATATTTTATGTTGTGAGAACTATGAAATAAGTTCCTAATCCAATCCTATCCTCCTTTAAATAGAGATTTTGGCCTGTTCCACCTCAGAGGTCTTGACCGTTTCTACTGTATCCACCAATTAACAGTGCAATAATCTGTTTAATTGATAATTGTTTTTAATTGTTAACTGTATTTAATGACAACATATTTAGACAAGAAACATATTTATAATAGCTACAAACCAACAGGTCTATGTGAAAAACAGATAGATTTAGGCCAAACAAATAAATAAATATTTATTTATTAAATTTTTGTGTTCATGTAAGGTTTATTGATTAAAAATAACGTTTTTAAACTGCATTTAGACTCTATTTCTTAAATTCGGTAACAGGGATGCAAACATGGCAAACCTCATAGAAAATGCAAAGGAAATACAACAGCTCATATAATATTTAGTTTGACCTCCCAAGGTTGACGTTTAAAACTTGTTAAAGGTTAACTGCCTCCTTTTGCACCTTTTGTTTTAAGCACTATTCTGTACCCTGTTTCTAGAAGTGCCTTCTGCTCATAATTAGCACTATGCAGTAAACAAACAGCACTAAAAATGGTACAGAGATTCTGACATAATTTGTTTCCCTTGTTTCATCACTATTTATTTATTTATTTATTTTCCAGGATTCCGGTGAAAATGCCAAAACTGGCCTCACACTCTCATCATCCAGACTTCACTTCCTTATTAGGTGGCAGGAGTGTAATTAAGATGTTTGGATCTTTCAGAGGAAACCCATACCCCACCGGCATTGTCAAATAGATGACTTGTAAATAATAGATAGCGCTGGCTGTATAGACTCCGGTTTATATGGTCCCATCAATGCATATGAGTGAGAGAAAGATGAAAGCAATTTTCACCACACATGCATACTCCTGGATTCATTGACTTTGAGTTGTCATTTGATCTGAAAGTAAAGAGAGATTTTGACATCTGCTGCTGATCAAAGCATTGGTTGGTGAATTGTTTGCCTTGTAGTTCTCCATGTGGCATCCCCATCTAAACAGGTATTCCACACTGTACCTGCTATTATCATTAGTGAAGGTTAAGATTGTTCCCAATACACTCCACACATTCAAAACCTATACTCATATTCAAATACTGCAGTTCTTAACTGCTTCATAACCAAACATACATAATCATTGTTTTGTTTCCCAGCTTTGCTCCTAAGTCAACATTCAATCAAAACCTATTCAGAACGTATTCTTTCTAACCTATTGTCAGAATGATATTTGCTTCACTTCTAAAACAACGTTCTTTTTCAGCTGATGTCATCTAGGCCAGATCTTATTTTGACTAGTAGCTAAATACCTATTTATACAATATGTTAGACTACTGATGTAGGTAATGCAGTTTTTTTTTAATATTTTGCCAAAACGTGTAAGTGTAATACAATTGTAATAGAAATGTGTAATGTAATAAAGCAACAATTTTCAAATTATATTATTAAATATAAATAAATGCATATTAAATCACATTATATTATAGATATTTTATATAAAAAAATTATAGTATATTTTTTGTTATAATACTACTATATAATAATAATTTATCATACATCAATTTGGGCTGAGAAATTACCCCCCAAAATCCAAATTTAAAGTCATTCTTGTGTTAAATGAAAAAAAAAGCATTTAATAGTCACTATAAAAAAAGCAGCCTTAGAAATTAATATTTTTATTCAAAATAGAATTTATAAGACATAAACCCTTGTTTTCAGAAGCTGCATCTGAAGTGAATTTGGGTATATCTACAAGACTGTTCAGATGTGGGATGAATGCATTTACACTGCAATTAGAATTTCATAAATAAAGATATATCGAAATACAAAGTTATTTTTCTTTCAGAAATTACTGTTTTCAAATGGGTTTCCCATAAATATTCATTTGTTCGTTCGTTCGTTCATTCATTCATTCATTCATTCATTCATTCACAAAACCATTAGCTTGAATTGTGTATTAGCTCTTCAAAAAAACAATGCACATTTTCACCAATTCATTGATATTCACAAACTAATCTAAATGATCCTTGCTTCACCAAGATGAAGCTGCATTGACAACAAATAAGCACATTTATTCGTCATAAGTCTCTTTCCGTCCGAAATGTGCAGGCCAAGTTTGGCACGCCACACAATCAACATTTGATATATGAGCAAACTTGGTATTTACCATCTAAATTGCTTCTCCACAATGCTCAGATGATGACAGTGATTAATCCACTAAAGAACTGAATCTTCCTCCTTCAGTATGCTTCCACATTTTCAGCCACCCATCTAAGACTTAAAGGCAACATTTGTATTCCCCGTGAGCGGTTCCCCCGCCTATTTGACGATATTACCTCCAAGAGCGAAGCCGTCCGGACAGCCACTCGCGCTGTGTGGGCTCCAGTTTTAACGTCATATATTTCTCTCCCTATCTTCTCATCATTAGGCAATTTAATAAATGTGGTGTGAGCACACTAATGTTCGATCATACATCAGAGGCAGCTGACCCAGGGTCAGTACGCCGGACAGCGGCAAGGATCCCACTCCTCTTCCTCCCCCCCACATCTCTTTATTCCTCTGTTTCTTTTTCCCTTAGGTGAGCACATTTTCATAGCCTCTCTCCTGGACTTTTTACATAGTTTGTACAAAGGCTGCTGCAAATATAAAGGTCGTTTGGCAGAATATCCATCAGACCTTTTCCAAAAACTCAGCAGGAGTTTGTCCTACTAGAGAGCCATGTGTGTTTTACTTAAAAAATGCTTTTGTTTGATTTATTTGTCCGAGATAGAGATATATCGACATGAGGATATGTATTGGACATGTTTTGTTGTTTACTAGTGTGTAAAAAACCTGAAATCTTCTACAGTCCACTAATATCCCAAAGGTCCCCATGATGACAACCGTTTTTTAAAAGAATAGTCCAGGGGTAGGCTACTCAACAGGCGGCCCGTCTGCGTTAATTTTGTGGCCCACGTCATGCTGAAGATTAATATAATTTTATTACAATTTGCTCTCAAAATATTAGGCAGTTTGATTTTTTTTTTAATTCAATGTATACAATCGCAGTACTAAAAGCTGCTCGATCTCTGCAAGCGCTGTAACTAACGTGCAATTAAAAAGCGACACGCAGCACGCCCCAAACAACTTAAAGGGGTCATATGATGTTGCTAAAAAGAACATTATTTTGTGTATTTGGTGTAATGAAATGTGTTTATGCGGTTTAAGGTTAAAAAAATACATTATTTTCCACATACTGTACATTATTGTTTCTCCTCTATGCCCCGCCTTTCTGAAACGCGTCGATTTTTACAAAGCTCATCGGTCTGAAAAGCGAGGTGTGCTCTGATTAGCCAGCTATCCAGTGCGTTGTGATTGGCCTAATGTTACGAAATATTACATCCCTACCATACTGTGATGCCCTGTCAGGCCGGAGCGTAACGTAAAACCATGTCTGCATTTGTGATCGGAGAAATGACAAACAACAAGCGTTACTCTACACTGCCCAAAACTCGCGTTTGAATCATCAGTGGCAAATTCTTTAAATATAAAAAACGTACTTACAGTCTGTGAGTCAGAACAGCCGGCATTGTAGTCTACTCTACCAGGATCAGGAAACAGTCCTCCATAAAATGCGCTGGACACATCTGAATATTTGGGTTGAACTGTTCTGGAACAGTGTTGTAAATACAACTTAACCACTGATTTCTAGTCGTGTCCTCTTTTGGAAGGCCAAACAAAGTAGTTCCGCTTTCACAACGAAACACAGCGTCACACGTGGCGGTGGCCTAGAGTGAGCGGAGGCCGGCGGCTAGAGTGAGGAACTGCCGGCGGACTTGAGTGAGGAGCGGCCGGCGGATTCGACGAAGGAGCGTACGGAGGGCTTGCGGCAACCACATGTGACGACCCCGGGCTGGACTCCACTTCGTCCACGGTGAAAGCCGATCCGGCGATCCACAGCGCGAAGTTGATGTATTTCCGCAGCGACCAGCACGGATCAGCTCTAGGCATGACAAAGCGGATATCGTCCTCTTTTGGAAGACCAAACAAAGTAGTTTCGCTTTCACAAACGATCACACAGCGCATTCACAACATGGCGGCTGCAACAACAATACTACAGCGAGAATAAACGTTACGCCTTCTTTCTTTGCGTGAACATTTGGGCGGCGTTATGCAAATCTTCCCACATTGTGACGTAGACATGTGGGGGCGTGTTAGAACGAGCCGTTTTAGGTAGGCGTGGTTGACTCTTAACTTTTATAAAGAATATCTCTTTGGATTTGAGACTTTAGTCTTTGCAACTTTACAGATCTTCTTTATGCATCAAGAGTTTGTACCACTTCAAAGAGAAATGAAAAATTTAAATCGCATCATATGACCCTTTGAAATAGAAGTGTTGTCCAACAAAAGAGGACATTTTGTTGGATACTGTGTTGGATATTTAAATAAATAGCCAGATCGCGAACAGATTCAATCAGATTCGATCATCATCATAAATGACAGGATTGTCTATTAAAGCCTTAATCACACTCTGACATTCAAGTCTGCATTCGCGCTTCATATATATTAACGTATATGAAACATCTTTACAAAGTTTTTTGTATCGTTATTTCTGTGTTACAAACATTCAAATAATTACAGAAGTACTGTAATAAAAGTTTATAGTTCGGATATAAACAGTGCTGTCTACAGAAGCGATCAAAATAGAATAAATCACCTTTTTGACAGTGACGATTCTTCAAATAAAGATTGTATCAATTATAACGTCATGCCAGCAGGTGAAGACAAGTGACTTAAAATGAGATTCGTTCAAAAAACGTACTTGGTTACTTACGTAACCTCGGTTGTCTGAGATACGGGAACGAGTACTGCGTCGCTAGACGCTTATGGGGAAAACTCCTTTT
>NW_015629521.1:1679595-1684045 GCF_001515625.1 Sinocyclocheilus rhinocerous
ACCTTTTTGACAGTGACGATTCTTCAAATAAAGATTGTATCAATTATAACGTCATGCCAGCAGGTGAAGACAAGTGACTTAAAATGAGATTCGTTCAAAAAACGTTGATTCATTCAGGAATGAAACAAGTGAAGTCTTTTTGAGCAAGTCATGAAGTTATGAGTTATGAATCATTTGTTTAACTTTATCAATTCGTTGAATATTGTATTCTATAAATAGACTGCAGCATTTTTTTCTAGAAACTCTAGTAAATTACATGTTATTTTGTATAGCTGTCTGTTTTCTTTCTAGAATCATGGTGGGAGAAGTGAGATTTATTTAAAAAAATATATATATATTGATACAATGTAGTTATTATAGATATTGTGGCGGGAGGACCAAAGACAGACACAGTGGGTGTGGCGTCAGGCCTCGGAGAGGCTTTTATTAACAGAAAATAAACAAAGTGTCCAGAAAAAGGGAATCAAGTGTCCAAAATAAACAGGGGATCTGGTGTCCTCGTCGTGCTGCGGGGTTCGTGAAGGGAAGGGCAATGGTCAGGAAGGAAGGGTCCAGGTAAGGGGCGGAGTCCGGCGGCCGCACGCGTTCCCCTCTCTGGTCCGGGGCGTGAGGGGCGGCGGCTTCGTCCATCGGCTGCATCCTTCTCGTTGCCCACGGCGCATCCTGGTCCGACAGCCGTGTAACGGGTGCGGTTCTCGTCCGGCAGCTCACGACTCTGGCGGCACGGGAGTCCCTCTACGCACCCTTCCTGGACCCACGAGGACACCAGCGTGCATGCACGGGAAAGAACCCGGTCTCCCGAGGAAAGGCGCGCTCGGCATTTAAACAGCGGCGGTGATGAGGCTCCATTCGGTTCAGGTGTGCCCCATCACACGCCGCCAGCCCTGGCTATTTCAGCGCCCCTCCTCTCTCACGCACCCACTCCTGTCGGGAGCCTGGCGAAGGGTGGCGATTAAGGGACGGGGTGATGCTGATAATTAGGGGGAGGCAGCCGACTGGTCACAATATGAAAAATAATACTTCTTTCTAAAGAAATTTGTGAACTACATTTGCTCAAGAATGTTTTTAGTTTTAGCATTTTGAGTTTGTTCAATACTCTGTTTGAGTATGAATGCAATTTTTTGCATCAGTATAGCAAACAAAACAAAAAAATACAATTTTTTTGTTCCAAATTTTTACTCTTAAAAAAATTAATATTTATTTTAATTTAATTTATGCATTTAGCAGATGCTAAAAGCAACTTACAGTGCATTCAGGCTATACTTTTTTACCAGTATGTGTGTTCCCTGGGAATCAAACCCACAATCTTTCGAGCTGCTAACGCAATGCTCTACCACTGAGCCACAGGAACATATATTATATGTTATATGGAATATATATTGAAGATATTACATACGTATATTCATGCTCAGTGTTGTTTTTAATAGGACAAGGACACGCAAGACTTAGATAACTAATAAACTGTATTTCTAATCAGTAAATCTGAAAATATTGACTTAAAATCTGACAATGCAAATTGTAATTTGTGGCCCTTCACATTTTATGTAGTTTAAATGCGGACTGCTTGGCCTCTGAACTTGAGTACCCCTGGAATAGTCTATAGAAAAAAAATGAACATGGTTATTTACCAACCCTCAAGTTGTTCCAAATGTATTTTTTATTTTTTTTTATTTGTACAACGCAAAATCAGAATTTTTGAAGAATGATAATTCTGAACTTAGGATGTTGCAAGGAAGCCACACACACATGATTTAAACAAACAAATAAATAAGTTAATTTATATCTCACAGTATATTTATTTCAATTCTGAGAAGAAAAAACGTGCAATTCTGACGTTTTTTCTCTGAATTCTGAGTTTACATCTCACAGTTTTTTTTTTTCTGCCATGAAATAAAACATAAAAAAGTAATTATGACTTTTTATCTCACAATTTTGGCATAACCAGCCTTCCATAGTGATCAAAAACAAAACAATGACAACAGAATGACGGCATCTGACTCACTACAGGCTGTGACATCAACATGACTAATTTGTCTAATTTTACAAAGCTTTTTATCATATTAAAATGTTGGCCTCTATAGTTAGGTTTAGATCAGGGTCATATATGTTCATTACAACTTGTGATATTTCTTGTGATTTCACCATTATGACTTCTTGTGACTTTTTGACTTTTCTTCTTGTTTGTTCTTTTTCAGTAGTTCTTCAAAAATGATCTTGCATGGATAAAAACAAAAGTACGTTACAAACGCATAAATAATGGCAGAATTGTCATTTTTGGGTGAAATGATCCCCTTGAAGGCACTAGAGAAATCTCAGACGTTTGACTGATAGGAATGCGTAAGATGAGATTTGAGCGTGAGGAAAGAGCTGTGCTAGTCTCAAACAATTCATTGTTTTTTTGTTTTTGTTTGTTACTCTACATTCTCCTTTTGTCGGTGGATGTTGTTGTTATTGTTATTGTTGATATTTTGCATCTAAAATTAAAAATGACTTGTCACTATTGCAAACACTTACATTTGGCTGTATTAAGGTGTATTTGTAGCAGAAATTCTAGTGTGCACTCACATTTTATGTAGTTTAAATGCGGACTGCTTGGCCTCTGAACTTGAGTACCCCTGGAATAGTCTATAGAAAAAAAAATGAACATGGTTATTTACCAACCCTCAAGTTGTTCCAAATGTATTTTTTATTTTTTTTAATTTGTACAACGCAAAATCAGAATTTTTGAAGAATGATAATTCTGAACTTAGGATGTTGCAAGGAAGCCACACACACATGATTTAAACAAACAAATAAATAAGTTAATTTATATCTCACAGTATATTTCTCACAATTCTGAGAAGAAAAAACGTGCAATTCTGACGTTTTTTCTCTGAATTCTGAGTTTACATCTCACAGTTTTTTTTTTTCTGCCATGAAATAAAACATAAAAAAGTAATTATGACTTTTTATCTCACAATTTTGGCATAACCAGCCTTCCATAGTGATCAAAAACAAAACAATGACAACAGAATGACGGCATCTGACTCACTACAGGCTGTGACATCAACATGACTAATTTGTCTAATTTTACAAAGCTTTTTATCATATTAAAATGTTGGCCTCTATAGTTAGGTTTAGATCAGGGTCATATATGTTCATTACAACTTGTGATATTTCTTGTGATTTCACCATTATGACTTCTTGTGACTTTTTGACTTTTCTTCTTGTTTGTTCTTTTTCAGTAGTTCTTCAAAAATGATCTTGCATGGATAAAAACAAAAGTACGTTACAAACGCATAAATAATGGCAGAATTGTCATTTTTGGGTGAAATGATCCCCTTGAAGGCACTAGAGAAATCTCAGACGTTTGACTGATAGGAATGCGTAAGATGAGATTTGAGCGTGAGGAAAGAGCTGTGCTAGTCTCAAACAATTCATTGTTTTTTTGTTTTTGTTTGTTACTCTACATTCTCCTTTTGTCGGTGGATGTTGTTGTTATTGTTATTGTTGATATTTTGCATCTAAAATTAAAAATGACTTGTCACTATTGCAAACACTTACATTTGGCTGTATTAAGGTGTATTTGTAGCAGAAATTCTAGTGTGCACAAAAATGGACTCAGTAATGTTCCACTTTCCATTATACATTACCAGACATTTTAATTTAAAATACGGAGTTAAAAAAAAGTCACTAAACATGTTATGCGTCAACTATCCAAAAATAGGCATGTGTGTGTCAGTGTGTATGAGTGATCGTTCCACCTCTCTGCACTTGATTTATGGGAAAAGTATATCCATTCACACACACACACACACACACACACACAAAGGTATTCTAGCGCTAGGTTGGATGTGTCTCAGCTGTCTAACACAGAACATGTCCTACTGCCTTTTCATGATCAGTCACCAAGTCAGAGGAGACGCTGCGTGTGTGTGTGTGTGTACCGCTGTGGCGGTTTGTCTGCGTCTTCACCCTCATGCGTCTGTCATGATTGTCTAAGGACTGGAACAAGGCAAGCAAATCAAAGAGACACGGTCTACTACATCGCAGAGTACAAGTGCCCACATTATAGGGCGAGCTTAAATGTGTCAGAGAAAGAGCTTCGGATGAAAGACAGCACTATTTCATAGATAGAGAGAGAGATAACAAACAGAGGCACTGAAGAGAGGATATGACAAGCTGCTAAAAAGCTGTTCAGAGAGCACAAAGCCACCTCAGTGTCTGGTGCATCTCCAAATTGACAGCAGATAGAGACAGACAGAAGTAGAAATTATTTTGATATATGGATAGGGGTATTTATTTACTGATATAAAGTGCAGTGGGAGTAAAGGAAAATTTATTTTTATGGTCCCATTGTTTATGTTTTAGTGCTTCATGTCTAAAACTCTGATGCAAATTTAGTCAATATTTCTGTATTATATTATTTATTCTTTATATATATATATATATATATATATATATATATATA
>NW_015629521.1:1684055-1686681 GCF_001515625.1 Sinocyclocheilus rhinocerous
TGCCCGAGTCCCGTCGGATTGCATCGGCTGTGAGGATGAAGACCACAACTCCCATGATTCCATACTCAGTCCCGACGTCATCAAACTACGCCTTTGCCTCTTTGTTTATTTTGAATACGCACCCTCTAGCGGCGAAAATTACATATTGTGCCTTTAAAAAGGGTCCAAAATGAACACTCATCGAGCGCCAGATTCAAGTAAAAGTTTACTTGCTTACAAATTTACAATAAACTGCAACATAATATAATCAAGTTCTGGTTTGTACAGAGCAGTCGAACAAAGTGAGACAACAGCATAAAGGGCTGTTAACAAAGAACACATTTTTGCATTTTATTGTGCTGCATTTTTCATTGTTTTTCTATGTACTTGTACATTATGTACTCTTCTAATGTACTTGCGTCTCGCATCTTTTGCAGAATCTTGTGCGTAACACAGCATAATGTGGCTCTCAAGTTAACCCTCTGTGGCATAGTGTTGCCCTCAGGCAACAAACTACCTTTTTGGACCTCTCACCGCCCCTTTAATTTTTTAATAAAATAATATACATATATATAATATCACCTGACATGTCTGTTCAATGAAATGAGGGTCTAAAGTGGGTGTGGCCTTTTTTGGGGGTGTCGGGAAGTCCTTTTAGGAAACAAAGCTACATGGGACACAGTGCCAAAAATTGGTAAGATAAACATCACATTTGAACATGTTTAAATTTAAACACCTTTATTAAAAAAGAATATATATATATATATATATATATATATATATATATATGCATTAATATGTAAGGAAGTATGTTTGATTGTTGAAAGACTTATTTTATTTGTATTTATATATTATATACTATA
Source organism: Sinocyclocheilus rhinocerous (assembly GCF_001515625.1). NCBI lineage: Eukaryota > Metazoa > Chordata > Actinopteri > Cypriniformes > Cyprinidae > Sinocyclocheilus > Sinocyclocheilus rhinocerous. Next base: position 1,684,898 of record NW_015629521.1, read on the forward strand.
ATATTATTATTATGCCACAGGGAATGATGGGGAATGAAATTTTGTCCCTCAAGCATATCAGCTCATAAACTGGCTAAATGAGTATTTTTTTTTCTGGCAAAATATATCAATATTCTTCATTAACAGTACACATATTGTGCGCGCATGCACACACTCACAGAGAGAGAGAGATTGTGCTTCCATGTTTTATGGGGACATTCCATAGACGTAATGATTTTTATTCTGTACAAACTGTAAATTGTATACCCTACCCCTAAACCAGTTAGGCTCATCAACCATAACTCCTTCAAAAACAGCTAGAAACCTTGGAGTTGTGATTGATGATAAGCTGAATTTCTCAGAACACATTGCTAAAACTGCCCGGTCCTGCAGATTTGCTTTATACAACATTAGGAAGATCAGGCCCTTTCTTTCAGAACATGCAACACAACTCCTTGTTCAAGCTCTTGTCCTATCCAGGCTGGACTATTTGCTAAATGACTAAATAAATAAAAATAAAATAAATAAACCTACCCCTCACAGAAAACTAAAAAAAAAATATCCTTCTGTATGATTTATAAGTTTATTCTCTCATGGGGACCAAAAATGGCCCCACGGTATTACTATACTCATGGGGTCCCCATAATGTAGGGAATACCAGTATGTAGGTATCTAAATGTAGGTATCTATGGTATCTAAATACCATAATGTAGGGAATACCTCTCTCTCTCTCTCTCTCTCTCTCTCTCTCTCTCTCTCTCTCTCTGTCTATTAGTTTATTTGATTAGTTTATTTTTTTTGATGTTTGTGATTAGTTGGAACCAGTTGTGTTTGATACTTGTTGAAATAAAACTTTTGTAATGCTTTTCCATATTCCACTTATATAGAAAACCTTGGCGTTTCAGTACCCACAGTGTTGCCCTGAGGCAACAAACCAACATTTTATAATTGATATATTATCAGGGACGCCCAAGCTCCCAAAAAATTGGATTTTTTTTTTTTTTTTTCAAAATAAAAATTCTTGCCAAAGAGGGTTAAACGTAATCAAAAAATATAATTTTTATATATCTTTATTATTGTTGTTGTTGTTGTTATTAGTATTATTGTACTGCCCTCTGTCTCCTCTGGTGCAATTTTTGAACAAAACATTTTAATCCAAAAATAGCATTTTTAGGTCTTTTTTTTTCATCTGAATAGTGCTTGATTTGAAAAGGTTATTCAAATATCATACTTGTTCATAATCAAAAATCATCAAAAATGACCATGACCATGAACAACATAACATTTTCTTTCTTTCTTTCTTTGAGATATTAGCTTTGGAACACAACTTGTACAGATGTCTGGCTTTGATTTTCACACAGTTTTACAGTAAAACATGTTTTGTAAAATTGTAAAGTGAAGTATAAAAATAAGTTTAAAATTGTATTTTGGTGCATATTTCATAATAATACGTTTAAGCTTATTTTAATATATATATATATATAGAGAGAGAGAGAGAGAGAGAGAGAGAAGGCAAACCTAGTATGCCATCTTAAATGCACATTTCGAGAGAGAGAGAGAGAGAGAGAGTAAAAAAAATATAGACCTATAGTAAAATATAGTATATTCATATTTGACCACCACACAAGCAGCACCAGTGGGTTAAATGTGACTCAAATGTGGATTATTCTAAACAAATCTGTACAAAAATAAATAAACAACATAAAAGTAAATAAATAGTCATTAGGACAAAACTATATTTTTAATAAAAAAAAAAAAAAAAGTAATATATGTTTTTTTTAGCTTTAAAAGTTGATACTTGGTTG
>NW_015629521.1:1687475-1702692 GCF_001515625.1 Sinocyclocheilus rhinocerous
AAAATAAAACATTTTGAAGCAAAAAAAAAAAAACTATGCATATATATGGCCAGTAAATTTTTAGCTGCCATTATTATCTAGGAGTTCTATTAAAAAATGAATCTCCCAAGTCTACGTGAAGTACGGCCATGAAGTTTTTTCAAGGATGTCACTGTGTGAACTGTTACAGTATAGAGAGGTGTGTGAATGTTTTGCTGACCCGTTTTCATGAGCTTACGTGTCCTTGTATGCCCTGTTTGAAATGCTGCCAAACTAGCATGTAGTAAATTCCTGGATGTCGCATGTTGATTTACAGGTAAGATTGTGCTTGCAGCCAATTTCCCTCAGTCTGCTAAAGTTTGAGTCCCTCTCAACACTCTATGAATCCATTCTTGGCTTCAATCCCTTGCCAGCTAATCTTAGATTACTCCTTTTCAAATTTACTCTGAATCCACCTCAGGCTGGGTGATTTATGATTGTTATTACCCATTTTATCCTATGTGTGCTAAAGCTCAGTGCTTGCAAAAGCTGTTAATTGCTTAATTCTGGAGATAAGACAGTGAGCATGACTGGAGTCGCCAATCATGTGCTAGTGAAGACATCTTTCAGCACTGCTGCAAAGGCAAGCCTTGCACTGAATTTGGTGCATAACTCGTCCTGCACCGTTTATGCTACAGACATGAATGATTGTGCTATTACTTTTCTAAGATATCAGACTTATTTCCAACTGGCAGAAAATGAACCCAGAACAGCTAAAAAACTGAATAGCAACTCTCTGTAAACTAACGGGAACACCCTTAAAAACCACATAGCAACTCCATGGAAAGCAACCAGAATACACCCTAGCTACTGCACAGCAACTCCCTGGCAACCAACAACAATTCAATTCAATTCAAGTTTATTTGTATAGCGCTTTTCAAAATACAAATCGTTGCAAAGCAGCTTTCCAGAAAATGTATTTTCTACAATATATTTAGTAGTAGCTTATCAGTGGTGACTACAACAATAATCTAGCAACCCTATAGCAACTCCCAAGAAACCAACCAAACACCATAGCAACTGCATATAAACTCCCTGGAAACCACCCAGAATACCCTAGCAACTGCATGTCAACTCCTAGAAACCACCCATAATACCCTAGCAAACTGCATAGCAACTCCTTGCCAACCAACAACAATACCCTAGCAACCGCATAGCAGCTCCCTGGCAACTAAAAACATTATTTTAGCAACCACATAGCAACTTCCTGGAAAAAACCCAGAACACCCTATCAACTGCATAGCAACTCCCTGGAAAGCACCCAGAACACAGTAGCAACTGCGTAGCAACTCCCTGGCATCCAACAACAATAATCTAGCAACCCCATAGCAACTCCCTAGAAACCAACCATAACACCCTAGCAACCACATAGGAACTCCCTAAGAAAACAACTAGAACACCCTAGCAACTCCCTGGAAACCACCCAGAACACTGCAGCAACTCCCTGGCAACCAACAACAATACTCTAGCAACCACATAGCAACTCCCTAAAAACCAGCCAGAACACCCTAGTAACTGCATAGCAACACCCTGGAAATCACCCAGAGCACAATAGCAACTGCATAGCAACTCCCTGGCAACCAACAACAATAATTTAGCAACTTCAGTGAAACTCCCTGGAAACCACCCAGAACACCCTATCAACTGCATAGCAACACCCTGAAAACCCCCCCCAGAGCTTTCATATCAACTCCCTGGCAACTAACAACAATAATCTAGCTACCACTTTGCAACTCCCTGGAAACCACCCAGAACACCCTATCAACTGCATAGCAACACCCTGAAAACCCCCCCCAGAGCTTTCATATCAACTCCCTGGCAACCAAAAACAATAATCTAGCAACCCCATAGCAACTCCCTGGCAACTAACAACAATAATCTAGCTACCACTTTGCAACTCCCTGGAAACCAACCAGAACACACAAACAACTGTGTAGGAACTCCCTGGCAACCAACAACAATACTCTGGCAACCACAGAGCAACTCCTTTGAAACCAACCAAGGGTGAGTTTCCAAAAAGCAACTATGGTCGCAAGTTCCGTTGTTACCAATAGAGTTCAATGGAACTACAGTAGTTAGCTAACAATGCTTTTGGGAAACGCACCCCAGAACACTCTAGCAACCACATAGCAACTCCCGGGTAACCAATCAGAACACCCTAGCAACTGCATAGCAACTCACAGGAAACCAAACAGAACATCCTAGCAACAACATACAGAACACACTAGCAACTGCATAGAAACACTCTGGAAACCACCCAGAGCACCATAGCAACTGCATCTGGCAACCAACAACAATAATCTAGCAACCCCATAGCAACTCCCTAGAAACCAAACAGAACACCCTAGCACCTGCATAGAAACTCCCTGGAAACCACCCAGAACTCCCTAGAAACTGCATGACAACTCTCTAGAAACTACTGAGAATACCCTAACAACCGCATACAAACTAACTGGAAAACCACTTAGAACACCCTAGCAACTGCATGGCAACTCCCTGGCAACCAACAACAATACCCTAGCAACCACATAGTTACTAACTAACCTGGTAACTAACAACAATAGTTTAGCAACCATATAGCAACTCCCTAGTAAATCAACCAGAACACCAAATAAACTGCATAGCAACTCCCCTGAAACCACTGAGAATAGCCTAGCAACCGCAAACAAACTAAGCATCCACATAGCAACTTAATGGAAACCATCCAGAACACCCTACAGTAGCAACCGCACAGCAACTCCCTGGCGACCAACAACAACACTCTAGCAACAGGGAGGCAAGTTTTGCACAAGTTTTGACTCATATTTTCTTCATAAAACATAAAACTGTAGCGTAGAGATGTGGCCACTTATCAAGGCTGTTGTGATCTATTGTTTCTTCAGCGGTGAAAGCTATCAAAGCTCTCATTGTCTCTTTTTTAATCCTTTGTCTTTTCCCATTAACAGTCAGTTGAAAAGCTGAGACAAACACGAATGAAGATTTATAACATCTCTCTTCTCCCTTCCTTCCCCCACATCATGAATTAAAAAACTGCATAGTGTTCCATGATGTGACTGGAGGATGGGTGATAGTAAATTAAACAATGTTCCAGGCAATGTTCCTGAGAGAGAGAGAGAGAGAGAGAGGGAGAGAGTCTTCTTTGAGCCCCAGCAATGAAACCAAATAAATAAACTGATAAATAATAAAGAGCTGTTGAGGGCCTCTCTCCTTGGCCATGACATGACCTTCCTCGGATTTTCTCCCTGTATTCACCAACCAGCAAAGACACGCTAGATGTTTTTCAGTTTGTATGTGCAAAACATTATATTTTACATTATATATACAGTATGTATATATTTTCTGCTACTGCTGAGTAAAGTCTTGTTTAATGATGAAGGAATTTGGCCTGAATGACGATACATGTACAGTGCTGCGTAGATTACTTACAAATTGTAGTCTGTTACTGATTGTAGTTTTTGATTGTAGAAATTGTAGTCAGTAATGTAATCTAGAATACTCATTTCAGGTAATGTGTTCTGACTAATTTTGGATTACTTTTGACGTAACTTTAAATGGGATTATTTCATCAGAGAAGATGCAAAGGTGTTGTTAAATTATTGAAATAACTTTAAATCTCAGGGGGACTTGTAATCCATAAAAAGTAACAGTAATCTGATTATTAAAATGTAATATAATCCAATTACAAGTACATTTTTAATCTGATTATGTAATCCAAATTACATGTAATCAGTTACCCAGCACTGTAACTATATAACTTATTTTAACTTACCTTATCTCACCATGTCTGACAGGACTGAAAAATAAATAAATAAATACATGTATAACACCCCTAAAGACAAACCTATTTCTGTGATTTGCTATTATTTTTCCTAAAAAGAAACAATGGGATGTTCAAAACAGAGTTTTGTCAGTGAATTAAAGGCAGAGTAAGTGATTTCTGGTAGCCAATGTTGATATTTGAAATCACCAAAACAAACACGCCCCTATGAGCTGACATTTTTCAGACAGTGAATTTAAACTTATCATGAAAAGACTTTCAAAGCCATATGAAACCAACATGAATACATTTCTAAGAACCTTTTCACATGATGTCTTTATCCCTTTTCTTATTTGTCAAAATAAAAGCAATATTAAAACAATTATTTAAAGCTAATACATTACTGTATTATTCATAGATGCAAACTCCTCACCTTTCGGTGAAAACTCACCTTTTTTTGCGATTCGGCCCGAATCAGTTTTCTAAAGTGTTTTTGAAAAATCACTTACTCTGCCTTTAACAACTAGTTGCTCGTTTCACTGAAGACCACCTCAATTTGTTTAGAGTAAATGTGGTTGTAAAACTGTGAGTTTAGAGAGAACATCATTTTGCATTTTGAAGAAAAATGTCACCCATATTTCACTCTTGTGTGTGTGTGGCCAGGCTGTTCATTTAGTGACCTTTATCGCACCACTTTCATACAAAAATGTCCTTCCAAAAATTAGTTAGTTTTATTGAATTTTACCAAGGTTATGTTTCATTCATGCCATGCTCCCACATGCTTAATGGACATTACTATATATCTTAAGCCTAAAGGAGACATAAGTGAGGGAGTTGAACAATCCTTACCCTGTGATTTATATGGATATGGCAGTGAAATGGCAGTCTGGGATAACATGCCCGATTATAAATGACAGAACGACAGGGACTACCATCTGCCATCCTTTCACCCATTAGCCTGAAAAATGAAATGGGACTGAGGATTTTTAGTCCAGCACATACTTGTATTTTTTTTCTAACAGAATACATTAGCGAATGGGGTGACAAAATGCATGAGATCTGTACTTTAATTGCATCTTGCACAGTTGGGTGGCCAGGACACATTCTCTGTCCACTTGGGTTTCTTTTAAATCATCTGAGTGTAAGCGAACAAGCCTTTAAGACTCGGTGCTGCCAGGACTGTAACAGCAGAGGCTAGTAGCGCTGTAAGCATTACAGCGATGAAATGTTTCATGCTGTTTTAGCTTGGACTCTAGCCCTGCACTAAAAGAGCATTGATCAAAGTGTGCTAGCATGGTGGCCAAAACAACTGAGAAGCACTTTAGTTGTTTCCGTGATATTTAAAGTAACAGTTCACTCCAAAATATGTCAATCATTTGCTCATCTTGCTCTCCTATTTTAAACAAGGTATGACTGCATTATCTTGGTGTGATTCCAATGTTGCTAGCGGTACTGTATTCAGTAAGCCAAGCTAAACAGCACTCCCCAGACGGGACTTAACAATTGTAATTTTTCATAATGCTTACATAACTGATGTAAGCGCATGAGCTAGTAGGAATAGAGGCAGAGCAGTGCATGTGAGGTGAGATGATTTCGCTGACTTTGTTTTAGTTCTTCTCAGTGTTCTGCTGCCCTGATGAGTGAGTTAATGCAGTAGTTACAGCAGGACTGGAATCATCTCCAGTGCAACACGTGACTTTATAATGGATGTGTGGATTCAGAATATGGAACTAGCAATATATGCACCATTCAACTTGTAAAGTGGAAATTTTCAGCTCATGCTGTGGAATTCCAAAAGAACGGTACATGATTTTGGACTACTCCTATCTCGTCAAGATGCAATTGTGTGAACATTGCGGCATATAGAGAGATGAAAACAGTTCATGAAAAACATTCACTTTTAATCAAGTTCAATGCAAAAGTGTGTCATAATAGCTACATTACATGATAAAACCAAAAAGCTAAAGTTTACGAAGACAGATGTGTGAAACAAGCACACCTGAAAACAAAATGCTAACTTCCACTATACATATTAGTGTCAGTCATTTTTCTTACACCAAAGTTGCGACAAAATGGAAGTAGCGACAGATCTTTTCTTCCTTATTTTGACATAAACTCAATCATAATAGATTATCAAAAATGTAGGGCGGGACTAACCTTTGGTTGATTGTAAGAAAGAAGCGGAGTATAAGCAGACTAAAGTCTGTCATAGGTCACCTGAGAAGTCATATGATGCTTCACCGGGAGAATGACATTCTGATGAACAAATACAAGGTCAAACAAAAAGATAAATCATTCACAATAAGATTATTAAGATGCATTTAGAAAATTGATAGGGTGGATTTCCATTTCTTGCTGATTTAAAAGACATGTCAGCAAACCTAATATCATCTAATCCACATGCAAAATGATTGACAGGCAGAGAATGTTTCTGATTGGCGAGATTTCTGATTGGGCTGTTTTTCACGTTCGCTGAGCCTAAGGTTGCATCCAAAATCACCAGTACTTATTTTTAATAAGAAATTACATTGCGACCAGTAAAAAACGATGTTCTATGTAGTATGAATGCATGTAATTCGAACATACTACATTTGCTATGTGGTCATTATCAAGTGATCTACCAGCATCAGTTGTGTCGCTTTACTATCATTCACAAATACTCTCCCGTGGCCTCATGGGATAGTAAAGTGTCCATTGTATGTACCCTATAGTGGAGAAATATGCAATTTTGCGATTCAGCCCATGGCTTTTACAAAGGTGGGTGTGATTTTTCAACACCTATTTTGGTTAAATCTATCATTCATCTGTCATAAATCTGACATTCCAAAAAGTACATAGAAATATCTCACATCGCACAATAACCCTACATGCAACATTTCATTTTAAAGGTTAAGTTTGTTTTCCACTCAAAATGCATTGTGAGCGATCCAGGTCACATGTTTCCAAAGAACAAGTTCTTTGTTGAGGTCTAACTTCATAAGTCATAATAGATGGATATTTTTTGGTCCGTTTCCACTGATTAAAGGGCCGTTAATGATGGTGAAATGGCCGAGGATAACATTTGAAGAGATGCTCTTTGAAAGCTTCCCCTGAGACATGCTCTCTGCTTTCATCTCTCCCTCCCCTCGTACCCTATTTCTTTTACTCTTCTCTCGAGCTGTGCCTCGGTAAAGTAATGACAGCACTCCCAACAATGCAACCAGGGCTTTTTAAGTGGACCCGACTCTCTGTGATCCATATACATTGTCTTTCTGTCAAGTGAGAGAGGAGAATAGCTGGTGATTCGTGACAATTTTAAAGACTCCGCTGCCAGAGGCCGCTTTAAGGGGAAACGGCGCTGCATTTTTGACGGCTCTCAAGCGGCTGAATGTATCTGAGATGAATTGTGTGATTTGCATGAATATTTCTGCTTTATTGCCAGAGAGCTGTATGAGAGGTAATTGCATTATGAGTCCACGGAAAAATGATTGTGAGTGATAGCGTTCTGTAACCTCTATACATGCATGCATATTGAGGTAGCGGTGAATAGCAGCAATCAAAATAGAGCCTCGCTCCAAGAGACGATTTAAAAGCATATTGAAGCATTATATAAATTTTTATGCATCATAGACAAGCGAGGCAGGAATGTTTCGAGTCCATTGTTTGGCTGGAATCCAGTGGTCATATCAGTGCTCATTAAATCTCTTTAAAAGGGTTTAAATCAAAAGAAATGCAAATTTTTCTGATTTATTTATTTTTTTAACTTGAAGGCCTCCCGTATGAATGATAACTTGGTTGTGCAATTACACAGTAACATTCGAAGAGAAAAGTTCATCCGACGCATCCCGTGCATCACAATGAGATCTCGTTCACCTAAAGAGACCTGAGAGAAACACTCCTGGTTTGGCCATCCAATGGATCCAAGTACCTCCACTTTCCACTCAATTGATGGAGAACTTAAACTGACTTTCCATCCTACAGACTATAATGACTATGAAAGAAGCTCAAAGTGTTCCACGCTGTGGTTTCAACGTCAGGAATTGAATCTGCCTCGATCTGACAATGCTTCACTGGGAAAATGAGCCACTTTTGGGTTTACCAGAAAGGTGGTGCACTTGCTAGTTATCTGACGGATCGATATAGCCAATCCCACTCGGAGGAAGGCTGCCTTGTAATGAGAGAACTCTGTAGGAACGACTGCCTCCGAATATAATATATGCCGTCAATAAGATGCAAGCAGATCGAGTACGGAGGAGCAGCGGTGAAACCATGTTAAATAATGAGCAGGAACCGTGTCTTCCTGACCCATATACTGTTTACCTCATTCTGTCTGCCTAGTTTATTCTCTATCCGTGATTCCCATCCTTGTTGATAAAGGGCCGAGTTGCCTAATCCACTTTTGGAGGCCGAGCCACATTATGCTGTCCTGTTTATCAAATCCAAACTCGATTTTTGCAAAGGTTAATGGCCAGGCTTGTAGGAAAAAATAGTGCAAAGGCAAATGTTTTAAGTGGAGCCCTTTGCAATTCCAAACAAGGGATAACATTTGCAGTCTGTATTTCGGATGCATCGGAATGACCTTTGTAAGAATCTGGCCTGATTAAACAGGTGAAGATAGTCAGGCTACTTTGAGGGGAGCCAACTTTTCCACAGTCATTACCGTAAAAAAATAAATAAAACTTTTCCTGAAGGCTTAGAATGAATGTAGTTACTGCAGCAAGCGCCAAAACAAAGGGACATGCTAACAGAGAGTGGTTTGTCCCATAACCTATTCTCTAGAAGGTCACACAGCAGAGGAATAGGAAAATGTAGTAATTTTTTATTGAGGTGAACCCGAGTCCTCTACTGCTTTGATGATGTTGTTAGTTAAGTGAAGTTATCCTGTTTTTGAGTAGCAAACATTCTTTGGGCCTTTGAGGTATTGCTCATGCTTAACAATAGAGATTGTCAACATTCCCTGGAAAACGCTGTCATAGTTCAACCAGTCCCATCACGGGAATGGTTGAACTATGACAGTGTTTTCCAGGGAATGTTGACATTCTCCATTGTTAAGCACGAGCGATACCTCAAAGGCCCAAAGAGTGTGTTATTCAAGCCGGGCTACATGTTAATGTGTTTGTAGACACATATTTCTGGATGACATAAGGGCTTACGCCATGAGAACATCAAGGTTTCAGGATATCCAGGTGATGTAATGTCCTTGGTTTACTTTGCTAAGCATTTCCAAGGTACATTACACTCTCATTGTATTAGTTGTATTATACTTGTAATTGATGTGTGTAATGTTTTTGGATATTAAAATATGGTCTTCAAACGGAGTATAATATGCAGAGATAACTAAAAGTAAGCTATTTGATTGGTTTCAAAAACTTTTAAACTAGGGTGACCATACGTGCCATTTTTCCCGGACGCGTCCTTGCCAGGATTTGTTTTGGCTTTGTTTTCCTGTTTTCATGCTTGCTGAAGGTAATGATCGAAAAGTAGTTTGACCAATAACATGCAGGCATTGTACATAATGGACCAATCATGGTGTGTGTGAGAAGGTGGGATTTACGGTCAAAGCGATGCAATTACGCGCACATAGGATGTGTGTTTGACTTAAAAGCAGCGCGGCTCAGATTGATCAGTGTTTGACATCAAAGTACCTCGAGAGCATTTTGACAGCATAAGGAACCATCTGTATGGTATTTTGATGTCATACACCGATGTACACACGCAAACAAAGCCAAAACCTAGATATTTTAGGCAATATAGAAATCCTGGCCAGGACGCGTCCGGGAAAAATGGCACGTACGGTCACCCTATTTTAAACACTGTGGTTTGCTATCAAAACATTGTTCTGTTTGTTTTACCATCCCGCTTGGCCCAGCATAGCAACACTGGCTCAGCCAATGGTGTGAGTTTGGGGCGGGGTCATCTGTTTGTTCAACCAATGGTGGAGTGTTTGAAAACAGACATAATTTTTTTACAATTCTGATTGGTGACAGAAATTACATACTTAATATGTTTATGCATTATCATTTTTATTTGACACTGAGAGTTTTAGAAAGGGAATGGGAAATGACATAATCACAAATACGAGCCGGACTCAAACTCTTAGAGTTTACATGAGCACCACAGCTCAGTGTGTCAAAGTAAGCGTTGCGAACCACTACACCACAGCTCCAACTAGTTTTAGGCATTTTTCAAAATAGAAACTAACATGACACCAGTTTCAACCAAAACCTGAATTTTTTTAATATGTTTTATTCATTCATTTACACGACAATATTGTTTTGGGGGCCTGAAAACGCACACTTTTGAAAGTGCACTTTTAAAAAAAAAACAATACTGTTATTGTCTCTGTGTAAATTATAGAAATGCTCATTTGTAAATGCAGTGATGCCATGAGCATGCCTATTAAGTGTTTACTCTAGTGGAATATGTATGTGCGCAGGCGCATAGTGTTTCTTTACATAGTGACATCGCCAACTACTAGCACGGCATGAATCATACAGCGTTTTTAGTTGTTTTCGCTGATTCAGGGGATTGTTTTGACAATGTTTGAAAATGTGAAGGGAAAACTTTTCCATTTTTAGTACATTGTTGTTCTTCTGTAACTGTACCCTAAATATCTTCACATATCACCTTAGCATTCTTGGTACTTTCTGAGTTGTATACATTGTAGATGCAAATTACTCGTACAGCATTTTTACGGAGTAGTCAACAAAGTTGAGTCAAAGTTTCTTATACCTGTTTACTGTAATAAGTGAAACATATGAGCTTTAAAAAACACTTTCACCTGACATAACGAGAAATTAACAGCTCGGGTGGATATGGTGCTTCCTGGTCGAAAATGTTAAGCTGTATTTAATACAGGCAGGTTGACCCATTCTCAGGTCCCGCTGTATTAAAAAGAGATTCTGAAGCCGCTGGCAGGCTTTGTTCTTGCACATAATTTATTCAGTGAGAGTACTGCTATTTTTCTGCTTCATGTTGCCAGCGATGTCCCCCTGCCTGCTTCATTTGTATTGAATAATGTCATGCTGTCCCAGCCACTGAAATATCGGCCACAAAAACTCTTACGAGACTCATTTAATTTGCAAGCCGGTGTTTGCGCACACTCCATTATCAATGGGCCGCGCTGCAACGCAGTTTTGTGGTCATCTCATGTCCTTTAATCATGGAAAGGTCCATCTCCTACAAAAACCCAGTGCTTTGATTGACTGGAGAGGAAAAGACAACTATCACTTGAATTTGAAGAGTAATTTTTCTCTGACAGGGATGGTAAACCAAGTACGAAATTGGGGAAAAACATGAAACTGTGAGGTGCAAAAGACCACACTGAAAACCTAGGATTGATTTACTATTATTACTTGTCTTGTTTTATTTAAACTTGAACATGTTTACGTTTTCTAATAGGTATTAAAAAATAGATCGAATATCCAATAATAAAAGTTTATTTATTTGTTGTACTGTATTTATTTATTCAAAGATATATAAAAAATTCAATGCTTGTACTTCTTGATGTACTTCTTGATCTTCTATGATGAACATGGTTTTAATTTTCTGATTATTTATTTATGAATTAATTTATTTGGGGGGTATTATTTTACAGAAAACCGTTGTCTGACAAATCAAATTCATGTACAGCAAAACAAAACAAATAGGAAAGGTTACCATATAGAGGACCTCTGCAGACCAATGTTTATGATCAATGTTCATAAACAATCAATGTTTGTAATATTTAGATTTTTTTTTTTATGACAACATTGTAGGCTGTACAATGTCATGTGGTGTGACTCCTATTTCCTTAATTTTAATTATTTATTTGTTATATAATTAATCATGACATTTGTAAAAATAGAAAAAAAAAATAAAAATAATTAAAATTAAAAATATTTATTTAAAATAGTGATTAAGTGTACATTCACACGATGTGTATACACTCACAAAATAATAATAATAATAATAATACTTGTGATGGTTACACCACATGCTGAAAATGGCATTATGTTTTTCAAATGCACTTGCACCGCAGCAGAGATCGGGTGGTGTGGTTGTTACGTTCTGCACCGTAGAATCTGTTTAGGCCCTGTCCAGTTGAAATGCATGACATGCAAAGCTAAGCAGTTCATAAATGCCTTTCATCAACTTAACATCTGTTTCACTTTTCTTTCTTTTGTCAGTCGTCCAACGCATTACCAGCTCGATCAGTGATTATATAAACATATGAGAGTTTGGGGAACTAACCATGGCAGATGTATTTACAGTAATGTTCTTGGCCGTATATGTTCAGGAGCCCATCCGCTTGAATATGTTGTAACACACTACATACAATCACTCTCCTGGCAGCCCTAAAAATGATTGATAATGGAAGGTGGCCTCCTATTTTATAACCCCTTGTGTTGGCGTTCCAGCCTTGGCCGCCCGCCAAGAGGTTCCCGTGGATCTTTGCTTGTCCTTGCTGGTGTACTTTACTACCAGGAGAACAAACAAAGGTGACAAATTACACCAGCTCTTAAACTGCTATTATCCCGTGCTTACGAGTCTAGTAAAGCATCCATCTCTGATGAACCACCTCATACATCTACGCCCAATTCATGGGACTTTTTTGACATTAATAAATAGGATTTTATATAAAAACATCATTGCGGTAAATGTTAAGTAAATGTAATCACCAGTTTACGGATTGATTTATATTCCTGCAGGCCACCTGGTAAAGTTTAAACTTGTTACTGTATATAAGGGGAAGAATTTATGATCTGCCCTGAACTTCACCTGTGTTTAGGAACATTGCTTATGCACGTGTTTTACATATGAAGCTCATGCATGACAGCATATAATAAACCGCTTTAAAGCAATAGGCATAATATGTGCACCAATTAAGTTGTGGTTATTTTGCAAGAACACTAACCTCACAAGAAGCAATTCACGACTTTATTTTAACTGCTGTGCAGTTTCTACAGACCAAGTATATGTTTTGAATTCGCCTGTAGATTACATACAAATTGTAATCCATTACTGATTACAAATTACATAATGAAAAAAATATAGTCAGTAAAATAATTGGTTGGATTACACATTTTATATAATGTATTCTGAAAACTTTTTGATTACTTTTAGATTACTTTTATTATTATTATTATTAGACAATTATTATTGTAAAACTAATTGTGTGGTCTATAGTTTCTGTGTAATTAGTCACCTGACTAGGCTGGTGTATTCAGTTCCATAAAACTGGAAGGCTTTCTAAATGTTTATAAGAGCTAGGATTTTTTAGAACGGAACATTTAAGAGAGGAACAAAAGAAGAATTAGAGTGAATCAATACATGATGATTAATTTAGTGCTAATGTTTAAATAATATGCAATCATGGAATCTATAAAAAAAAGTACCTGTAATCTGATTATAAGCACTTTATAATGTAATATAATCTATAGTACTTTTTTTTTTTTTTTAAACCTGATTACGTAATCTAGATCACATGTAATCAGTTACTACCCAGCACTGCTTGTAATAATTACACATTTACTCTGGGCTTTCATTCACATCCAAACCGAGAAATGCAGTGTACATAAACATGACTGCTTCTTTATCCAGTTGGACCGCAAAACTGGATAAAAATTAGTTCATGATGACTACCGCTACAAATGTAACTCTTTGACACTTTCGTCATTGCAAAACGTTGAGTTTAGCTGGTGACTAGCTTAAAAAGTATCCTTTTCTGCTTCCAATTTATCGGAAGAGACCCCAGAAGAATTGTTACAACATGTAGAGCCTTAAACATTTCCCGGACGTCTAGAGTTATTAAGAAAGATACAGTGCAGAGCAGGGGTTGCCTTCTTTCTCTGGCTCGATTATGACAATGACTTGCAGAATGACGGATTTTGTGAAGTTTACAGGGCGAGAAGGGGATGCTGGGATAGATTAACCTTGAGAAGTCATTGCATACTGAAAACCCAGTTATCTGACGGAAAAGCGCCGGCCCCGTGGGAGGTTCAGGCTTAGGTAAGGACAGGAATGGACGGGGGCGCGATATCAAGCGTGTGTTCTGAATGATGTTGGAAGGCTTGCCGTAAGTCGGGTCAAGTGTGTTTCTGATTGAATGTGTTAATAGAAACCGCCTGTTGAAAGATCGACAGCATGTACGTCACATGCGAGACAGATCTCCCGAACACAAGCGCACGCTCTTATCAGCACTAAAAATGCAGTAATGATGACAGTTCTGCAGAAATGAGAGCCTGCGTGCTGATGTAATTCGGTCATGCAAAGTTAAAACAGTTCATTTTACTAGTATACGACCAGAAACATTCACTCTTTCACCTCTGATGCAGAATTTGATTTGATTTTTTTTTTTTTTTACACATTCACTTAGGCTGACTGTATATTGGTAATTGGGAATAAACAGACTGTGTGCAACATCAAAGAACACAAGACCTGTCCATGTCGAGCTGATTAGTTCCCAGCAGAACATTGATTTCCATTGAGGAGGACCTGATGCTGTGACAAACCATACAGTTGATAATGTGTGAACATGCAGCACATTTTAAGACCCCTCCCCCCGGCAAATGTTTCAACAACCCACGCAGTTCCCTTAACAAATATGTCCACCAGCCCAACACCATATGGAGTCTGAATGCTGCACGTACTCCCCAGTCTGTTCAGAAGACAGTAGATATTATTAGTTATTATTATTATTATTGCTTAAACTTGTGGTTAGCATTTTTTTTAAGTAAACACGTCCTGCGAGTTTATGCTACGGACCTGAATACTACCTCAAAAAGCGGCGTAATTTGTGTAATTCTGTTTAAATTTAATGTATTTTAAATGTACCAAATTGCAACTTCATCATTGCAAATGTGTAATTACAAATAAATATATAGTTCAGTCATGAAACTCTAGATGGCGCATTCTGACGGGGTGTTAACGTAACTGATGATATTCAGAGAGTTAAACGACTTGGCACAAGCTGATTGGTTCATGTTGCATATGCAGCCAATGAGCTTACTGCCTTGCATTTATATGGCTGGTTAGCATTCACTTGAGATTCCTGCAGCGCGCTTTCAGAGTTACTCTGAAACTCAACAGCTAAGATAAGTAAACGGTTTTCACTCTGTTTTCTGTGCATTATTGCGTTCGTCAGATGTACATTTTTAAACTAGAAAACATACAAGTTGTAAAACTACGTGCAGGTTATTCGCGAGAGGAGTAAATACTAAGCGTGTATTGTTCATATAACAGCAGTAGCATTAGCAGCAGCAGCAAGCACTTTTCCTAGTTCATGTATGTGAGGCCCGCCGGACACTCCTTCGTTGAATCCGCCGGCCGCGCCGTTCTCAAGCCCGCCCACTTCTGCTCACTCAAGCCGGCCTCCACATACTCTAGGCCGCGGCTCACTCTAGGCCTCCGGCCTGCGCTCACTCAAGGCCGCGATGTGTGACGCTTTTTCATTGTGAAAGCGAAACTACTTTGTTTGGTCTT
>NW_015629521.1:1702706-1704090 GCF_001515625.1 Sinocyclocheilus rhinocerous
TGCTGGGGGTTACTTCATCTATCAGCCTACAGTGTGATTCCTGTTTGTTAATGAAACACATAGTGTGCGTATCTACCTAGGTAAGTTTGAGCTATTGGCTCAGACACTTGTAGTTATTTTGGTCATTAGTTAAATAAACCTAAGGGTACAGCACCTTGGGCAGTGTAGAGTAGAATAAAAATCGACGTGTTTAGAAAGGTGGGGCATAGAGGACAAACAATAATGTACAGTATGTGGAAAATAATGTGTTTTTTTAACCTTAAACCGCGATTGGTTCATGCTGCATATGCAGCCAATGAGCTTACTGCCTTGCATTTATATGGCTGGCTAGCATTCACTTGAGATTCCTGCAGCGCTCTTTCAGAGTTCTCTGAAACCCTCCAGCTTCCCCAGCTCCACCTGTATAGATCTGCTACGGGGTTATTTTATATGCTATTTTTGCAGCAGCAGTATGTCTTAAATACTCACGGCACCGTATCGCCATATGCATTGGCAGTAGCAAGTTCCTGTACTTGCTTGCAGCAGCAGCAATAATCTACAACTACAGAAATAACCAACAGCAGCAGCAATTCAGCAGCAGCGTAGCAGATCTGTTCCGCCAAGACCAAATGCATTAACATTGTCATATCTATCACCATGCTAAAATGTTCCGAGAGTTGTCATGAATGAATTACAAATACATGGCATACAAGTGTCAATAGAAATGACATTGAAGTATACTTGAAGCATAAATGCTTGTCAGTACACTTGGCAGTACTCGGCACTTTAACCATACTTAAAGGGGTGGTTGATTGCGATTTCACTTTTTTAACGTTAGTTAGTGTGTAATGTTGCTGTTTTGAGCATACACTATATCTGCAAAGTTACAACGCTGAAAGTTTAGTGCAGATGGAGATATTGTCTTTTTAAATTATGGCAGTTTAATGCCTACAAAAATGGCTTGTAGGGACTACAACAAGTTACTTCCCGAGTTTGTGACGTCACAAACCCTGATAAACCCCACCTCCGGGAACATGCAGCAAAGGGGGCGAGGCCATGTAGCGCTGCTTTAGAGAAGAGGAAGAGTTGTTGCCATGCCGTCAAAACTAGGGGTGCACGAAAAAATCTATTCATATATGAATAGCGATTCTGTCTTCTAATGATTCTAATGGATTCACAAGTTTCAAAATCAATGTTCTAAAGCAGCGGTTCTTAATCCTGTTCCACGCGTCCCCCTGCTCTGCACATGCTCTGCTCTGCATCTCTCTCTCTCTCTCTCTCTCTCTCTCTCTCTCTAACCTGATCATCAGCTCCAATAAACTGTGTTCCAATTATACACTTTGTGTATAGACAGACAGATATTTTTCACATAGCTATGAGAAGCGTTAAACATGGACACGCATGC
>NW_015629521.1:1704296-1709895 GCF_001515625.1 Sinocyclocheilus rhinocerous
GCTCTGCATCTCTCTCTCTCTCTCTCTCTCTCTCTCTCTCTCTAACCTGATCATCAGCTCCAATAAACTGTGTTCCAATTATACACTTTGTGTATAGACAGACAGATATTTTTCACATAGCTATGAGAAGCGTTAAACATGGACACGCATGCTGTTGCCGTGCTGTATTAAAGCTTTAATCAGTATAAAACCGTATATTAAAAGCTAACATAAACAGTAGCATTTACAAATAAGTATATCTAAAAGTATGAGACAACAACAAAGAAACATACCATTCTGAAACGTCCTGTAAGGGCCGTGCTTGCACAGGTTCTGCGCGATGCTCTTCACTAATATTCTCTGGGTCTCAATCGGGCTTAAATTGATAAGCGATATTAACGAAGCCATTGTTTACCATACACCCGGAGCACATGCCACTGAGGTGAGGGGCGTGATGTTTAGACACGCACTAAGCGGTTTAGCGAATCACAACACACTGGGTTAGCTATAACCAATCTGAGCCCATAGCATATTTCTGAGGGAGGGGCTTCATAAAACCAGGAAATCATCAGCGCGTTTATAGGAGAAGGGACAGAGCAGTGTAGAATAAATTATATGAAATTATATAGAAATTATATGAAAAATTATGTTTTTTTTTTGTTTTTTTTAAACGAAGCATTAACTAATACTATTAACTATTAATGTTACACTGCATCTCATAAACACAATCAAGCCTAGAAAAAAAAGTCAACCATCCCTTTAAAAGACAATGGAAGTAATTATGAAATTACATAGATGCAATTAAGTCCGACTGAAATGTGCGAAAAAAGCAATCTAAAGTTTAGCTAACTGCATTTAATATAAATGTAAACTATATTATATTTTTATAAGTATCTGAAAACATTTAGTTTGCACGTTTAATATTTTTAAAGGGCTTTGAGAAGTCAGGAGTAGCTAAAACAGGAGTGCTACATTACAAATTCTTTAAAGAATCAAAAGCATTTTGACATTGAGGAAACCATACAGTTGGAACAGCTTTTTGGAGGTTGTCGGTAAGTGGTTTCACTACATCAGAAAAAATTCTACAGAAACTTCTGTAGTATTCAGCCATGCCCAGGAAGAGTCGGAGTTCTCTCTTTGTCTGAGGTATGGGAAAATTAACAATGGCAGTGACTTTGGCTTTTAAAATTCATTAATATACATTATCTCCTTAAGTACTTTTTTTAAAGTATACTTTTTCACAATGGACCAGAGCCACCAGAATAACATAGCGAGTGGAAGAGAGTAACACATCAGGGTTAACCCTAACAATGGGTTAAAAAGAGTCAAACACTTTCGCAGCTGTATGATTAATCAAAGATGACTGTCTCCTCTGACTGGGTGTTAGCCGTATTCACATCCTAATAGACTATGTTAATATTTGTCTTTCATCCAAAGTCCACTGTGTTTATCAGAAAGTGTCTATTGTGTTTTTGAAGACACACCTTTTTTAAAGTAGAAAGAGGTCATGTGTCAGTGTCAGCAATTAACATATATTTGTTTAGCAGCTTTGGCCTTGGTGAGACCTTAAACTTCCCACTGTAAGAATGTTCAAAAGTGTATCAGTAAATGTTTATATTGTTGATTATATGGTATACCCTAAAGACGTACACTTAAGTGTATTAATTTGGTAATAATATACATATATACATATATTTTTGGACATTTATTGCATGTTAATTGCAAATACAAACAGTGTATTATAATTTAAATTTATATTACATATATTAGCTGAACTTTACAGTCCTTTACAGAAATGCATTTTTTTAAATTAATATTTTACCTACATATGAACATTCTGTCATCATCTACTGATCGTCATGCCCTTTTCCCCCAGATAAAAGCATACATTAACCAGGGGTTGTCAAGCTCAAAAAAGGCACCATAAAAGTGCATAGTCCATCAGACTTTCCAAGTCTGCTGTTCCTTCAGAATAGGAATACGACTTTCCAAGTCTGCCTTATGGCTTCAGAAGACTTGGAATATGAGCCCATGAATCATACTGACCACTTTTATGGTGCTTTTTTGTTCCTTTGGAGCTTGACAGCCACTACATACTTTCATCTGGTAAAGAGCTGCCTGGATATTCAAAAAAATACCCTGCAAAATATTCCACAGAAGAGGAAAAAGTCAAGGAACAACATGAGTTTCAGTAAATAATGACAGAACTTTCTTTTTGTATAGTAAAAACTAGCATTTCTTAGGGGAATTATGTCTTTTTGAGTGCTTAGCTTAACTCTGGGAGCTCTGGGAACTCTTGTATGTGAGTGTTTTCACAAGTTTTAGGTGTAGACTTAAAAAGAAACACAAAAAAAAACCCTGTTATTTGTTTGTTTGCTTCGGCAAACATCACATAGACGTGTTCTATTCCTCGGTGGCGAAACGATTCTCTGTACTTTTAATCGGCAAACAAACGGCACAGGGCTCCTCTCACAATTCTATTGCTATTTGTTTACATTTATACTTTTCTGTCTTTCTCTTTTGCTTTCTCTCGCTATCTTTCTCTCTGCCTTCATAAAACTGGCACGGCTGAGTCCTACGAGACAGATTCCACCTTCACTCTGAAAGGATACCCATCTGCCCTGCAGCCAAATTCCTGCCATGTTTTCTGGGAACATTACTCTGCTTTTGAAATCCTCCCATGGTAGGGCAGGAGCTTCTCTTTCAGAGCCAAATGCTACAACTTATTTAAAAGGCAGACACCAAAGTGACAGTCTCCAGTGGGCCTTTATCTAAACGAGAGAAAAACTCAGAGTGTGAGTGAATGAGAGACCTGGGAGAGGGTAGCTGTCCTGCGAATATTTGTGGAGACTTGAAAATTGCTCTGAGATAAAACCACACTGAAAAGATTACATAAGAGAGATTAATAGTGACTCTATGATCAAACTCTTTGTAGTAACTACAAATGCTATTGGAGAAGATACACTGATTCATAGCTGGGCCTTTATGTGAAAGACTACACTGGCTGTTTACATGCAAAAAATATATATTTTGAATATGACAGATTGTTTTTTTGTCTTAAAGGGGTCGTTTAAAAATCACTATTTTACTCTACCTTATGTTGCTCAAACTTTTTTGTTTTGAAGAATGTTCTCGTTGATCTTCACCATATAATGAAAGTGATGCTGCATAGATAGAGAGAGAGAAAACAAATGTGCTATAAAAGCAGTCTATATGATATATTCATCTGAGGAACTGGTATTCAATGTATCCATGTATATGGGATATGTATATGGGATTTGTATTCAACATGCATTGAATATACACAATTTTATAATTTTAGATCATTTTAATTTTAGAGCTACACTAGAACTTTTCATTGAATAATAACATATATTTTGGACTCTTCCTCACACAAAGTTGTCATTTGATTTGGAGCACAAGTCATATGAACTATTTTTTTCTTCTTTGTTTTATCATGCTTTTTTGAAATTTATGGTCACTGTTTGCTTACATTGCCTTGAAAAAAAGCAGTATAAACACTCTTCAAACTTACTCTTGTCATCAATTTCTCCTTTTATTGTCATTGTTTACTGACCTTCATGCCATTCCAAACCTGTATGATTTTCTTTCTTCTGTCGAACACAAAAGAATATATATTGAAAAATATGAAAATTCTAAAGGAGCTATAGTAATATTCTGAAGAATATCCCAAAGAAACGAGGATTGAACAATTCATTGCAAATTGGCCACAATTTAAGTAAAACAAGGGAATAAATTCTTAATTAGTACCATAAATGTAGTCTATATGATATATTAATCTGTGGAACAGACCAAAAAACCTTGAAATCAGAGCTAATATATTTCTGTCTGTTCATGATACAAAATTATCATTTGATTTGAAATTTAAACCATACCATAAAATATATACGTAATATGTGACCCTGGACCACAAAACCAGTCATAAGAGTCAATTATTTGAAATTGAGATTTATACATCATCTGAAAGGACAATATTTGGCAGAGATACAACTATTTAGAAATCTGGAATCGGAGGGTGCAAAAAAAATCTAAATATGGAGAAAATCGCCTTTAAAGTTGTCCAAATGAAGTTCATAGCAAAGCATATTACTAATCAAAAATTAAGTTTTGATATCTTTACGGTAGGAAATTTACAAAATATCTTCATGGAACATGATCTTTACTTAATATCCTAATGATTTTTGGCATAAAAGAAAAATCTATAATTTTGAACCATACAATGTATTGTTGGCTATTGCTACAAATATACCCATGCTACTTATGACTGGTTTTGTGCTCCAGGGTCACATATATACAATAAAAGTAGTCCATACGATACATTCACCTGTGGAACAGGCCAAAAATACATTATTCACTGACAATTTTCCAACTTCTTGATGTGAGATTTCAGAGGTACACAAGGCATATATTTCAGTCTGTTCCTCACACAAAGTTATCTTTTGATTTGGAATATAGTGCACAAGTCATCTGGACTGCTTTTATCTTTATTTGATCATGCTTTTTGGCATTTTTGGAGCTTGGCAGCCCATGGCCACTGTTTGCTTTCATTGCCTGGAATAGAGCAGTGTGAATTTTCTTTAAAAATTCTACATTTATGTTACACTGAAGAATAAACTCCATATGGGTTTGGATTGACATTAGGGTGAGTAAATGATGCCATAACTTTCAAAACTACGTGAACTCTCCCTATAATTGCTGTTATTTGGATGAAAAACAAAGCAGTACAATTAAAGCTGTTAAAGTCTGCCTGTGTTTGTGTGACTGTGAAGTTGTCTGTGTGTGTGTGTGATAGCCTTCACATTTTTCCTGAGGTCAGAAAGATCTCAGGGATTTGCCTGAGGTTCTCCTGGTTGGCTTCAGCCTGCAAATCTTATCTTCCATGTTGAGCCCTCCTGACTTTGACCTGGCATACATCAGCATACATTCCCAGAGATGTCACCACGTCTGACCCCTACACTCATGATCGGCACCCCGTCGTCCACACTTATCCGAGTTGTCCTCCCTTATGTACGTATACCCTCTGTGTCAACCTCCAGATGTATAACAGCCATGTCGCTGCTTGAGGAACATTTTCAGACAAAGAAACATAACTTGAACATCCAGTGGTCCAAAAAGGAACAATTAGGGCCAAATTTATTAAACAGGGCAAATTAGCATGAGACCACAATTCTATAAAAGGACCAAAGGGAGTGGAAAATTCTGCTGGTGGTTTACTGACAATGAACAAATTAAAGAACACAGACTTAGCCAGATAGTTTCCATAAAAACCAATGCAATCTACCAAGAACAGCACAAATTAGCAACTAATCGCAGCCATGTCTAACACAAAATGGATTAAGACATGCTTTTTTTTTTTACATTAAATAATACAGCAAATAACGGAAACCACAGTAAATCACCTTTCCTGATTAGTATAACATGTTTAACCTATTTTTATTGCCTTTTCCCCAAATCACATATTTTAGTAATCATCCTAAATAAGATATATTTCAAAAGCGTAAACATTCAAAATTCATCTTGTGAAAACCATTCATCCTTTTGAAATCGGACATTGCAATACTTTGGAAATGGTACTTTAAAACCGTTTAGCAGGCTCCCC
>NW_015629521.1:1709929-1714861 GCF_001515625.1 Sinocyclocheilus rhinocerous
AATATTACTAAATTTACTACAATATTTTACAATCAAAACTTTCCTAATCATGTCAAATTACATTTCGTTGGAAAAATCAGAGTCTAAAGGTTCCATATTTGGTGACTGTTTTGTGATAGAAGTAATATTGTGACCGATATTTATACATCTGTAAATAAATTAATAAATAAATATTCAATGGGAGTCACCCAGTGGCTATTTTTGATATAGCGTTTAAACAAAAACTCATAGGAACCTCAATTTTTTGTGATATCAACTTCAAATTTGGAACATAACTTACTTAGACATGAAAATGCATTATCCAAGTTTAAATGGTTGTAATTCACAAACGCTTTTGAAAAATAAAAATCAAAGTCATATGTCTATGTTCAAAAAGTAATTCCTGACAGTAGGTTTTTAACCCCAAAAGAGGGTTTGCTTTTGGTGATTATAGGCTGTTAGTAAATCTAAACCCTAAAAATACTGTCGTTTAAAACCTGAATGACTTTCTTTCTTCTGAGAAGCATAACCTTTTGAAGGATATGAATATTCAGAAGAAACTAGGAATATTCTGAAAAAAAAAATGTTCTGAAGAAATGAGGGAATGAATTGGTGCAAATTTTTTTTACAAGTAGATGTAAATAAATATGTCATGTACAGGGCTTCGGATAAAATATCAAACCAACTGGCATCTGTAAGCAAATGCTGCTTAAGCTTTTCTTAGAACTAGTGTATTTTGAGCCATTTTGTAGTTAAACATCTAATTGGTCCCAGGGTGATATTCAGTGGATGTATGACGTCAGATCTCTTCTTACATTCATAAGCACCATATTAACTACAAACATGCTCCACAAACATTTGACTATGAGAAACTTCTTTTTGCAAAGAATTGTGCTTAAAGTCTGCGTATGCATCGTTCTTGAAAATAAAATGTCAGTTTTGATATTTTGTATCTAATGCAATGAAATACATTTTTAAGCATGATTTTGCTGTCCAAACACATTTAGGGGCAAATGGTGAAATTAAATCCTAGGGAAAAAAACTGTTCCCAATGCATGAAAAGTGAATTAGGGAGGATGTTTCAGCGGGTTTTAATTGATGGATTGCCTGCTTGTTGGCAAAACAGCCCAGCCTCCTCCAAGACTCAATTTTTCATCTAGTATGTGGTCTGCTGTCAAAAAGTTTAGCCTTCCCTGCTGTGTGTGAAACCTCTTCTGTGTAATTAGCACTAATGTTAAACTGTTAATTCTGCTTGTGCAAATCCACACGTCACACAATGATTTCCATTAATGCATCATGCATGTGCTTTTGCTGAGTTGCTTCGGGTTGCACATTAAAGGAAACAGATAGTGAAATCATTTCCTGTTATGGAGTTTCGATAGCACGTTGTTTGGTATCCTGGTAACGCTACTATGACAACAGCAGGGGATGCTTGTTTATTCAGTCTTTTTTTTGTTGTTGTTTTGAACACTATTAAAGTCTCTTGTGTATTGAATTTCAATTGGTAATTTCTGGGCTGCTTTCTAGATTATAGGATCTAGATCTATAAACCTATAAATTATTTAATATCGTTAGCTAAAACAATTAAAAATAACTTTTGGTAACTGAAATAAAGTTGAAATTATATATATATATATATATATATAGTTACCAAAAGTTATTATATAAATAAATATATAAATTATAATTTTAATATAAAATTAGATATTAAATGAAAACTTAGACAACTTAAACTTAAAAAAAATATGAAATGTTGGCTGAATTAGGCTGAGGTAATACAATTACTAAAACTAAAACTTCAATAAAAATAAAGCCATATAGAAATGTTACAAAACTAAGAATGACAAATGCACATAACAAAATCGCTAAATCTTAAATTAAAATGACAGCTGAAATATGAAAATATCTACATTTTTATACATTTATAAATTGATTTTATATATTAAAATCAGTAATTTTAATATATACTATAATAGTATATAAATAATATAAAAAACATTATTATTGAAATATTATTAAACTATTATTTAATACTAAAATTATTGATAGAACACTGTTTAAATAGGCCTAGTTTTTTATGATTCACTATTCAATACTGAGCAAGTGTCTATTTGATGAAAAAGTTTTTTTTTTTAAATGTAATAATAATGTAATCTAAATTTTGTTTACTAAAAAGCTAAAAATGCTAATAACACATTCTTTCACTATTGAGAGATTTAAATAACTTTGGTGTACTTACTGTAAACAACACCAGCTTGCTCCGTGTACATGCTATTGTGTATAAAGTTGTTTTGTATTTTTGTTTTTTAATAAAAAAAGCCTGTTTTCATAGTTGCTGTTCTAGAATGATTGCTGAATGAGGATCGGTGTGTGTATCGGTGAGTTGGTTGAGAAAGAGTCAACAGAGCTCTCGTATCTCTTGGATCAGAGGCTGATGTCAGATGTGTTGAGAGAGAGAGAGAGAGAGAGATACAGACAGATGAGTCAGACTCAACTGATGATCAGCAGTACACCGGAGCCTGTTCTGCGTGATCAGGAACAGGCCAAACTCATGACAGAGTTAAGCCACACAACACAACACAATGTATGTGCATGTGTATATGTGTGCATCATGGGAAGAGTACAGGGTCAGATGTCGAAGTCTTTAAAAGTCATGAGGTGCAGGAGAAATTTTAACGGTAACATCATTTACACCGTGCACGCTCAGCAAGAAAACACAAGTTTGGTGGCAGCACTGAGGTCGAGGGAGGTCAAAGGTCATGATAGATTACATGTGTAGGCTGCGCAGAAAGAGAAAAGAAGAACCTGCTTATCAATAAAGGCATGATCTTGTGCAGGACATGGAGAAACAGAAAATGAGAGGCATGACCCTGAAAGCTGATAAATTTCATTCCACATTTTAAAACATCTGAATGGCATTTTTAATCTGATACTGCTCAGGCAAACATCAGTATTACTACAATGCCGACAGACATGAATGATACCTCAAATCATGTAGCTTGTTTGAGAAATTGCTTCATATCTTTTTAAAAAACCTTGATTCCATTTTTAAATATATATATTTTTCAAAGTAATTAGGTATTAAGTAATAGATAATAGTATAAAAGTATTAAGTAATTTATATTTATTATTAAAATGATTACTACAATTTTTTTTTTTTTTTATTATTATTTGTTGCAAAAATATCTAATCAGAAATTTCTAGTATTTTTTTTTATGATTGTGTGTGTGTGTGTGTGTGTGTGTGTGTGTGTGTGTGTGTGTCTTTAAAAATACACAATTTTTACATATTTATATATACAGACATACAGATCTTTTCATTTTTTTGTTATATTTTCTTATTTTGGTTATATTTTTCTTATTTCTTACAAAAAAAAATGAATTCACAAATTAAAACTTGCTTATCATAGAATGGATGAATTCAGGTTATTTTATGTATGAATTTATTAATATAATGTATGAATTTAATGCATTTTTATGTATTTTCGAGCATAACATGTTTTGGGAAACTGGCTTGAAAGAGAAAGAAAGAAATAAAGAAAGAAAAAGGGTGATTTAAATTGGAATAAGTGAATTATGGTAAAAAAGTGAATGTAGATGTCAGAAAGCAAAGGAAAGGAAGTACTCTTATTTCTAAACCATAAATATCTGACAAATGAGTATACCGCTCTTCAAAACATGATTTCCAGGGAATGTTTCATCATCCGCGGTGCCTTGAATTCAATGGAACTGAGATTTGAATCAATAAGACAGCTTAGCGGTAGGCAGGAAGTCAAGCGGTTTCAAGCAGGTGCAACTTCCTGGCGGTGTGCAGCGGGGGGCTGGTGGACTTCTGGAGGGGAGATTAAGGAAGTTTGTCTCCAGAGTTGAGAGGCAGGATACGCGAGGAGGATGGGAAACATAGTAGGAAAGGAGGAAGGATGTGGGCTGAACCTCTGACAGAGGAGAGGATGGAGTCGTTCATTAGTGCCAGCGCTGGAGCTTCACAGGAGACTCATTGTCTCACGGTGGGACTGATGATGTGGAAAGAGAAACAGTGAAGTCATCAGCCAAAGTCGTGAGGGGGGGTAGGAAAGCAAATGAAAAGGAAAGATATGGATTGATGATGGACATTTAGTGACATGCTCAAACTTTTAAAGATTAGTGACGCTTAGACAGAACTTTGACAAACAGCATCATGTCTGCTCAACACTGAACTTTATTCTGCTCAAGAATCACCCACTTAGACAGGACAGGATCTCTGAAGTTGTTCATCTTCCCTTTACTGAAATCACTTACAAATGATGCATAAGCATTTATATTATGTTATGCTGTCATTTTTTTTTTAATTAAGCTAACTGCAATTACTTTAAACTGTACATTTCTTTATATATTATTATTATTATTATTATTATTATTATTATTTGTTTGCTTTGTTTAATTGTTATTGTTGTTGAAATAGCTGTTTCTTAGTATTATTTTTTTCTTATCATTTAGTCAGTTATGTACATTAGGGTTTTATATTATAAACCCTAATGTTTATAATATATACTAATGTTGTTAAATTAATGTTTATTTCATTATTTTAACAACATTAATTTAACAACATTAGTATATGTTGTGTGTTACCATGATGGCATTTTGTATGAATGTGGAAAAACGTATAATGTTCTGGCAACAACAGGTGTGTGTATTTTTTTTTAACAGTGTAAACTAACTTTAACTCCAAATATATTGAAATTTTTTACATTGTCTTAATATAATATAATATAATATAATATAATATAATATAATATAATATAATATAATATAATATAATATAATATAATATAATATAATATAATATAATATAATATAATATAATATAATATAATATAATATAATATAATATAATATAATATAATATAATATAATATAATATAATATACACTGTAAAATACAAATAAAAAAAATACTGATACTTATCTGCTAGGAC
>NW_015629521.1:1714924-1754780 GCF_001515625.1 Sinocyclocheilus rhinocerous
AAAAAAAATACTGATACTTTTCTGCTAGGACATAATCCATTATATTTCCATATAAATGTTGTAATAAATATTATAATATAATATAATATATAAATTTGTAAATATTTTCCTAAATAATCCAGTTGTAAGCAAATGCATATGCAGTTTTGTTAAAAATAGACATATTTAATGCTGTTGACCTCATTCAATTCATAAGCAGTAAGAGGCTTTCGATTTTTATTTGCTTATGATGTTCCTGTAGATATTTGTGTTATTGCATGTTTGCTAAACACGTTAGCATGTGTATCCTGTCTATAACTGAGATGTGTAAGATGACACAGCAGTATCCTGTTTATTGACTGCAAACAGGAAACTCTGAGCAGAGCGAACAGGAACACAGCTAAATTATGCTCTCTCTCTCTCTCTCTCTCTCTCTCATTCACTCTTTATCTCTCTCAGTCCACATGCGAAATCTCCATTTATTTGAATTTGAATCACAATAACAAGTTAATTAAAAAAAATGTAGAATGTGCAAAATAACACAATTTAAGGACATTTTATTGGATTTCTGTTTTAAAAAATGAATAAATAAACAGTGGCTCAAAACTATTTGACCATTTCGGTTAAACTTTCAAAATGTCAATGCATCTGATGGCAAAATATAAAAAAATGGCATGTACTGTAAAGAAGGATAGCACACTCTTCCAGCAAAACAATGGAGAAAACAGTTGGATGGTCTGGTGACATTATGTGTACCTTTCTTACTTGAGCAAACAATAAATCATATGATGCATCTCCGGGCATGGAGGTGAAACACATCTTGGGTTTAGCGATGGCTGTTCACAGCTGCTCTGACAGACTTGAAATTAATGTTTTTGGAACAATGATCTCTTGTGATCGCCACAGGACATCAAAACTTCCTTTGAACATTTCTTTGAATCCAACCACACTGTGAAAATGTCATTTTTGGGTGACGTGTCACACTTTCTCTATATGCTTAGATCAAATAATAACATTTATATCAACGATAAACTAAAATGGACAAGGCCTTTGAC
This sequence comes from Sinocyclocheilus rhinocerous, assembly GCF_001515625.1. Classification (NCBI taxonomy): domain Eukaryota; kingdom Metazoa; phylum Chordata; class Actinopteri; order Cypriniformes; family Cyprinidae; genus Sinocyclocheilus; species Sinocyclocheilus rhinocerous. The sequence goes on from NW_015629521.1 coordinate 1,715,959, forward strand.
TGGTGGTCCAAAATATCTGCTTTGGGAGGACTAGCTACATGTGCATCTCAAAAATAAATATTTCTGTGTACCAGGGTCAGTGTCAGACTCGGTTCCTGTCCCGTGTCATGTGTTTTCCTCCCCCACGTGTTCCATGTCCCAGGTTTCCCATGTTGATTGTGTTTGATATTGTTCCCAGGTGTTTCTCATGTTGATTGGTTATTGATTTCAGGTGTTCCTCATTGTGTCCCTCCTCTAGTCTAGTATATAAAGTGTGTTCTGCCCCTTGTTTCCTGTCCGGTATTGATCGTCTGTCCCCATGTCCTACGTGTGGTTTTCTCTGAATGTGAAATAAAGTCTGTGATGATGCTGGATTCTCCTTCGTCTCCTCGCTCCTTCACAGTAGGCAGACAGTGACAGAATACTGGACCAAAACAGTGAGCTTCTTCTCCCCATGTTTTTTTTCCGTTTTAGAAAGTGTTTTTGTTTTCCCGTTTGTATCTCCCCGTGTCATGGAAATCGCCGCTCGTTTTAGTGCTCTAGCTGTAGAGATCTTCCCTTCTTCGAGTACGCCTGGGAATTCTGCAGGCTCGCCGCGGTGACGGCATTGGATGACACCACTATTAATTCTCTGTTCTTGCCCGGGGCCAACTACCATCACCCAGTGGACCTCCCAGACACCAAGAGACTATGCTGGAGGGAAGGGATCTACCGGTGTCTGGGGAGTGTCCGGGCCCGAGCCAGAACCAGCCCGCCGTCAAGCCCGCCGGCCGTTCCTCAGTCAAGTCCGCCAGCTGCGGCTCTCTCCAGCCCGCCAGCCATTCCTCAGTCAAGCCCGCCAGCGGTTCCTCAGTAAAGCCCGCCGGCTGCGGCTCACTCAAGCCCACCGACCATGCCTTTAACCCCGAACCTAAAGGGGAATCTAAGGAGGAGAAGGCGGTCGGCTCCAGCCCCAGAGCTCGCTCCAGTGTCGGCTCCAGCCCCAGAGCTCACTCCAGTGTGGGTTCCAGCCTCCGACTCCAGCCCAAAGAGGGCTCCTGTCCCCGAGTTTAGCCCAGTGAGGGCTCCTGTCTCTGAGTTTAGCCCTGTGAGGGCTCCTTTCCCAGAGTTTAGCCCAGTGAGGGCTCCTGTCCCCGAGTTTAGTCCAGTGAGGGCTCCTGTCCCCGAGTTTAGCCCAGTGAGGGCTCCTGTCCCCGAGTTTAGTCCAGTGAGGGCTCCTGTCCCCGAGTTTAGCCTAGTGAGGGCTCCTTTCCCCGAGTTTAGCCCTGTGGGGGCTCCTGTCTCCGAGTTTAGCCCAGTGAGGCCTCCTGTCACCGAGTTTAGCCCAGTGAGGGCTCCAGTCCCCGAGTTTAGCCCAGATAAGGCTCCAGTCCTCGAGTGCAGCACAGAAAGGGCTCCAGTTCCCATTTCGAGCCCAAGGACAGCTCCAGTCCCCAAGTCAAGCCCAGGGAGGGCCACTTTTCCCGAGTTAGGCCTACGGGGGGCCTCTAAAGATGATATACTCCCCAATGATTTTATTTTGGGGGAGGGTAGTATGGGTCCGTCCGTAGTGGCCGGGCCAAGTGGCGAGGCCAAGGTGACAGAGGCCGTCCAGCCATGGCCTTCTGAGTTCCCTGCTCCACCGTGGCCTCCTAAACTGTCTGATCCGCCAGGGCTCCCCGAGCTCCCTGTTCTGACATGGCCTCCTGAACTGTCTGCTCCGCCATGGCTCCCCGAGCTCCCTGTTCTGCCATGGCCTCCTGAACTGTCTGATCCGCCATGGCTCCCCGAGCTACCTGCTCCGCCATGGCCCCCTGAGTTCCCTACTCCGCCATGGCCTCCTGAACTGTCTGATCCGCCATGGCGCCCCGAATGGGTACCGCTCTGGAGGCCCTTCGTCCCGTGTCTGTCCTGAGGGACCTCCAGAGCGCCCACCCCACCTCCCCGTTAGATGTTGTGAGGCGCGAGGACGCGCCTTCCAGGAGGGGGGAGTAATGTCAGACTCAGTTCCTGTCCCGTGTCATGTGTTTTCCTCCCCCACGTGTTCCATGTCCCAGGTTTCCCATGTTGATTGTGTTTGATATTGTTCCCAGGTGTTTCTCATGTTGATTGGTTATTGATTTCAGGTGTTCCTCATTGTGTCCCTCCTCTAGTCTAGTATATAAAGTGTGTTCTGCCCTTTGTTTCCTGTCCGGTATTGATCGTCTATCGTCGTGTCCTACGTGTGGTTTTCTTTCAATGTGATATAAAGTCTGTGATGATTCTGGATTCTCCTTCATCTCCTCGCTCCTTCACAGTAGGCACACTGTGACAGTCAGGGATTAACTTTTCCGTTAAGAGGCAATATTTGCTCCCTGGAATTAATTTAACTTTTTTTTTCGGGTCATAGTCAAGCACAACTTCTGTTATAATCACTGAAGCTGAAAAATGAATCTCTTATTTACATTGTATCTGCATTGTTTTTTTACGATGTGAGAATTCTTGAGCACGCACTCAACAAACTCCGGCGTTTTCAGCACTGACTAATCGAAATGTCTTTGATTGGACATGGCATTCATAAGCTCAACAAAAATGGGTGTGATTGGTTACAAGGCTCAATGCTGCAAAAATAATAATAAATAAAAAAACATGTAAAAAAGCACACTAAATTCATTTAATTTCGCAAACTGACACTTCATTCATTTTCACATTTAATTTTAATCGCGGCAGCCAAAATAGATTTAGCTTCAACTGTGCAGGGGCAATTTTTGCCCTTTTATCTTAAGTTTGTGGGACATTTTGTTCATTTTTGTTTATTTTGACCCTGGTGTGTACATACTTTTACACAAGTAAAAGTATTTACATTGGCTAGTATCATTTTTCACAACACACAGAATCTCTGTATGGTAAACTAGATGAAGCTTGATTGTTTGCTCTGTGTAAAAGTACATTACTGTTATTGGTGGGAAAGCTAATACTGTTGTTTGCCAAGCTTAGTATAGTAGGCCTAGATAAGTCAAGCAAACACTTTGAAAAGTGAGAAACATTACAGGTTTCCAACAAAAAGTAGCTATCTTTTAGAGTACTAACAAAAGACGCACAATTTTGTAGACTAAACTATCGAACATGGTAAAAAAAAATGGTATGGTGAGCAAACACACTATATATATATTAAATGCTGTTCTGTTTCATTCCAGCCCAATTTTTCCTCAGGTTTTAACAAAATCACACCAAAAAAAAAAAAAAACAGAGCCTTGCAGGAGACAAACATCAGATGACAGTATCTTGTGAAAGTTTTTGTGTGTGACAGAGAGAGAGGGAGAGAGTTGAGATGAGAGGGATCTTTGTAGGCAGTTTTAGCTCACTGACTATAAGCGCGAGTGTCTCGAGAAGGGCTATTAGAATGAAAGACCCCCCACATGGACTGCAGGAACGCTTCTTCATCTAGCCTAAAAAAGAAGAACAATCTCAGCTGTTCCAAACATAATCACCATGCTGGTGCGACCTCTCTAAAAAAAGTGGGCGAGATGCATCCGACTAAATGAGGATAAGATAAATATCCCATTTTATCTGCTTTCTGTTACAAAACAAATGTGTCTCTGGGAATATAAATGTCTCTTTGTTTAAAAAAAGAACTACATATTCAGAAACACACCACACTGAGAGGCTTTGTTTTACACTTTCCAAAGAAAATTACTGCAGTTTGCTTGTGCAAAAGTCACTTACACATTGTTAGAGCATTATGGGTGCAGTAACCCTGTTATGAGTGTATTTTAGCAAGTTGCTAAGTGGTTGGGTGTTATTTCTTATGCCCATCCCTAATTCTCTACTATGGAAAAATATTTGTAATTTCAAAAAATACAATTACTGGGAGAAAAAAGTTTATGGTAAAATGTAACATCACATTGTATGTAATTTTACTGTAAAATACTGTCAAATTAGTGAGTTTTGCAAGTAAAAACTTTGAATTACCATGCAATTTATGGTGACACATGATTATATGTTGTATAAATAATTTAGTGTTTTCTCTTTTTTTTTTTTTATCAGTAATGTACATTAGGGTGTCATAGGTTACATTTTCAGTTATTTAGTTTGTGTTTTATTGTTATGTGTGTTAGATTGATGGTGTTTTGTCTTTGTTTGTTTGACCCTGTACACCAATTACAGGTACACACAGGTATTGTTTATCAATACATTTTAAGCTAAAAAGCAGATTTTGACGTTATATCACTTAATGAATATTTACAAAAAAAATTGCAGGCATCCAATAATACTGTAATGCCAGAAATGGTGAATTTCTGGCAACCACAGTTGCTGTTTTTTTTTTCGTAACACAAAATGTCCTTACTTCCACTTCTAATGCATTTAATGCATCCTTGCTGAATAAAATTAATAATTTCTTATGACAAAACAAAACAAAATAAACCTTACTTTTCAATAGTAGTACAAGTCGATGGAATATTTTCACCAGTTTTAACACCCACAAAGCAAAAAAAAAAAAAAAAAAAAAACATCTGATCTCTTGGAAAAGTAATAGCACAGCACTTTTCAACCAGCCGCATGGTTCGAAGTGTCAGTCGTGTTCATAGCACAAACACTGCTGCACAAAACAAATACCTAAGGTTTAATACTTAAGGTTGGGCGCTTGTAAGTCACTAAAGCAGAGTATGAGCCATAGTAAAATGATGCTAGACCAATGAGCTCCACTGGAGGAAATGTTCTGTTATCTCCAACATATGTTGGGAGAAGTGAAATTGAATTCTAGATAGAGGCCAAAAGGACTGTCAGGTGTCCATATTTCATTTTCACAGCCACGGGTTCTCCAATTTCAGCCCACTTGTGTCTCACGTTTCTACTGATAAATTACAAGGGTTAAAGGTGACAGGCTGTTTCCTGTGAAAATGTGATGTTTGGAAAATCAAATCTTAACAAGTTGAATGTTTTGCCACCAAAAAACAATTCTGATTAAGCCAATAAAGCACAACTCTATGGTGAGTAAATTTCTTTTCAAATGCTTGTGAAAGCAAGGACTACAAATACAGTATTATTCAGATGGACAAGGCATTTGTCAGTGAGGTTTTCACCCTCATTGCTCAACTTCTTGAGAATCTGCAATAATGTGCATCCGTTAACGACAGAAATTCCTTGGAAAGCAGAAAGAATGGTGTAGCGTTTATTAGATGTCCCCCTCCCTGTGTGTGCAAATCATCCTAGCACATCACAAGCCACACAAGAAAAGAGGAAAAGAAAAAAAATCAAGACACATTTCAGTGAGCAGATCGCCTCCCATTGATCTCCAGCCACCGTTGATTCCTGCTTCATGAGAGCATTTTCAGGGAAAGCTGTCTACCGCACTCAGGCGTGTAAGGAGACGATGGCAAATTGATGCTTCTTGCTGCGAGCGTCGCTCAGCCCCTCAAATGCATTTTACGTGTAGAAGGCCTGTTTTTTCTTGTTTACCAAAAGCTGTTCTCTCAGAGTGGATAACAACCCTGAACAAATATGACTCTCAGCTGATGCACAGGCCACATGGCGAGCGCATGAAGATAATACTCATTACTGCCTCAGCTCACAACAGAAATTACAGTGACACTGTTCAATCCTTCACCGATGTCTGGAAAGTCTTTAATAAAACTCTATGACTATCATACCATATGTGGATCCAACAAAAAACAGTTACAGATGCTGCTTTGAAACTGTATTTTGCCAAGCTACAAGCTCAGTACAACTACAGTCAGACGTTGCTAAAGACAGTAATATGAATGGATGCAGCATATTTTGCAGTATATAATTACAGATTACATAATTCACTTTAAAAAGCAGTATTCAAGGTTTCCACACTCAGTAACCAATGAATTTCAATGATTTTTCCATGGATTTTTCAGTTTCAGTATAAAATATTTGCTATTTAAGAGGAGTAAACAAGTCTGTTTGTCTGATATAAATGTGACGACACAAATTCTACATTTAAAATTTCATAGGATGCATACACTTCCTGAATTTAGGCCAAAAGTTTCTGGATTTCTTCAGCATTTTAAAATGTCCTGGGAATTGTACATTGCGACGTAACTCGCTGCTTAACCACGATGCATCATTGGAGTAATTAACTAGCTAGTCATGATTGTTTCCCCAAATCGTAGTAATATGGTTGCACCGCTGTCATTTGAACCACGCTGGCTCAAAAATATAAGACTGTTGTTAATGACGTCTCGCACAGATGGTGGAGTAGAAATTTCTGCTAATGAATCGCTTCAAGATTGCAATTAATGTCAGATTATTATATTAACGTCAGGTTATTAACATTTACACAAACAACAGAAAGCCATTCATATTTTTTTTTCATTTTAACATGCACTACATGTGTACTCACTCATATACCAGTAGCGAGCGGTGACTTTTTTAACCGGGAATGCTGAGTGATAAGACCCCCCCCCATCGGCTTTTAGGACACTCAAAAGGGATCACAGATGACAAATAAGAAACACCATGGCAGGTGTCGATTTAAATGTATGCACATTTCCTACCTTATTTGTAAATTAAATTCATCTCCAATCCCTCTTCTATCATTTCAGGTTTATTTTGTTTTCATTGTTATTCGAATGCAAGAAAAATATAGCTGGTTTTCCAAGTAAAAACTGCCAAATAACGTTTACACGTAGTTACATTATGATCAGAGGGTGGGGAGATGGGGGGTTTCACCCGGTCTATATGTCTCTCTGCATCAGCTAAATGATTTTTTATTCCCAGTGAATAGGAGTTAAAACTCCCACCCGGGTGACACTACTCCAATAACAGGCCATGCAAAATACCAAAAAATATTTAAAATATTGCACAGTAACTTTGCAGCCTTGAAAACAATAATAAAATCAGAGAAGGACTTTAACTGTAAGCGATATGAGCATACGCAAAACAAAGGGAACAATATGATGTTTGTTATTATTAAAATTTTACATAGCCCACGTTTTTATAAAAAAAAAAATATTATTTACCGCTTAGGCAATAACGTTGACAATAACGTATATCTTCAACATAGGTCAAAAATGTAAGAAGATAATGTTTTTAGTGGAATTTTAAAATTTGCTTTGCTTGAGAAAACAAAAATATACAGTTACAGTGTTTTTTCTTTTGATTTAGTTGAGTTGGTTTTGCATCAAACACAATGTGATTTTTGGCAATTCGAGATCTGACAGCAACAGCACATTTTTCCGCTTCGCGGATAGCTTACCTCGCGTTTTAAATCAGCCGCAGACCAGCAAATCACTGAGAACACGCTACAATCCTGAAGAGTCATAGCAATAGAGCGGAGGCGAGAAAGCTGCGGAGAATCCGCTCGCCCGGAAGCAACCGCAACTGGTAGATTTAAAGAAAATTACTGCCGTTTGGCAAATAAATCATTGTACGTACGTATTCCTAACTCTTTAAGCTTTAAGTTACATTTCAAATGACAAGGGATCAACTCCTAATCATGTTTATATGAATTATCCCATGAACTTATTCTCTCAAATGGCCTGGGTATGCGGAGCATTCGCAGCTTATATGGACGGAACGCCACTGCCATATACATGTGTTCGTTCAGTCAGAAGCTTTTTAATTTATGCACATGCACACTCTTCAAAAATGCCACTTACCACTGATGGAGAGCTGTAGCTCCAATCAAACAAGTATGCAATGCTGTTTCCGAATGTTTGTTGGAACTATGGTTTCAGGATACTCCAAATTGTTAAACTATGTTAGTAATGACAGAACTTGCCATCTTAGTTGGTTAGAAATGCTTTTGGGAAATGCATCGCAAATTAGCTTATAATATCTCTCACAAGATGCAAGCTATTACCATGCCAGAAACAACACCTTCCACACGAGAACAATGAACAAGTGCAACTGCAAAGGGAAGGCGACAAGCTTTACACTGTAATTTGTTGGGTTGATTTATCAGTGTTTTAATATTCCTCTAATATTCCTTTCAGCTTTATAAATGAATGCCAAGTTAGGTGGGGTGGAATCTGTGATCTCTGACCCATGGCTGCAATACGCTGTGTTTTTCCATCAACTGGCAACCCGAGGAGTTGAAATACAATTGGGTAAATTGGAAGTGGGCGGAGTCAAATAGACCGAAACAAAAACATTTTGACACTGAGCACACAATAACTGGCTGTAGTGTTGTTGTTTTTTTGCAGAAACAAGTATGTGAATTTAGCATGTTTCCTAAATATCTGCAAAAATATTACGGTATTTTTATGCTTCAGCACAGTCAAAAAAATGACCTTTAAAACGTAGTTGGTAGGTAGCAGCATTGCTACATTCAGTAAGTGGCTCCTACCAAATGGCATTGTGGCTCAGAATGAAAGAAAACAGTCTATGAATCTCGGTTGTGCAATCAAAGAAATAGTTTTCTTTCCCCTTTAGGTGACCTTAAGGAACAATTCAAGTATGTTCAAGCGAGCATGCACACTAAAATCCATGACAGGAGGGTGGGGGAAGTTCCCAGGGTTTTAGATGATACTGAGATTGCTTCTGTTTTTAATATGATGTCCCTTATGCTCTCTTAATATGCAATCTGGTTTTATCTTTACAAACGTCTCACACACTCATTCATCCGCCGCAGACTCGTTATGGGTGATAGGAAGTGAACAGCAACAGTTGGCTCGGGTCCAGCCCTGGCCAAGGGGATTTAATAAATATGATCTTTCCCACTGTAATATTTCATTTCTCCTATCGCATACGCCATCGCATGTGTATGTCTCCATGTTCTCTCGCTGCATCACAAGTGAAGGTGCCCTTTAGAGAAGGACAGCAGAACCAAGTAAACACTCACAAACTTGCTGCGGAAAGTAGGGCATGCTGGGAGTTTTGTTTGTGGGGTTTTTATAGTACAGAGGAGTTGTTTCAATGAATGTCACTGGAGAAACATGGATTGCCTGCTAATAATTAGAGTCAAAGCAGATGACTTTGTTTGCGCTCAAACATTATTACAGAGAGGAACAGACTTCAGGCATATTAAATAACCCTGACGGCACCATCAGTCAAACTAGACGTCAGAGATTGGAATCAATCCAGTTCATATGAAAACCATATGCACCAGGCTTATCTACATATTCATACGGGTACTTCATGCCTTGTCATTAATAATCGCATAACGTGGCTCTGGATGTCTCCATGCCAATGCAATATGATGCAGCGGCGTCCTCGTGGGCAGGAAACAGAGTAGAACGACTGATGAGAGAGAAAGAGGATGGAAAAATTGATAAGACGATGTGGAATCAGCCAGATCTGAGGCCTCGTTGGACGAATCAGGACCAAGATGAATATGGATTTCCATTAGGGACTGAGACGCTTTCTATGCAGGTGATTTGTTCTGAAATATCTGTCAGCGAATCTCCTTTACTTGCTCGTTTCCGGCTCCTTCACCGAAGTCATTTGCGAGACAAGGTTTTCTTTTCCGTTTTTTGTCCCCTAGGCGACGTTGAAAATTAAAAAGCAGTTGAGTGAAGTGGCAACTAGCAATCACCTCATCTTTTCTGTGCACCTCTCGCTATCTCATGCGATACTACGCCGCTTTTTATCAGGGAAAAACAGATAAAGCAAAAGCGTATCCACGAGAGCGGGGAGACTGTTGAAGCATCAGTCATGACCTGGTGCTAATGATCTCTCATCAAAGCCCGAGTAAGATCCACGCTTATGAACACGCATGGTGTGTGCCTGCAGCAAGAATCACCAATGAGCCAATAACGAAGCTCTGCGTGCAAAATATCAACTCTCCGGAGGACTTGATGTGAGCCTGACACATGCACATCATGGAAATTCCTGAAAATAGCTCAAGATAGCGGTGCTTTCTTCGCAGGGTGCCGGCATGTCAAGAAATAGTGGCAGTTGAGGTTTTTCTGATCCCAAATACCATGAATTACAAATCAGCCAGCAGACACGCAACCTGACATTGCAGCGGATGCAGCGACATGCTTGTTGCAATATTCTAGAAACAAGTTTGAGCCAGTCCTCTCCTAGTGATGGTACACATTAGAGCTGTATGGATACTGACAGATTACACATTCCACTCTAAACACCAGTGTCCGATTTCATAGTCCTTCACTAAGTCAGCGATCTCTGTGCTGTGCCAAGTTTGTCTTGATTGCAAAATAGTACAGTAATTTGTTCCCTCAGGTTTGTTGTTTACTACGGAAATAGTTTCTTAAGCCCTATTCTATCCTATTATATGGGGATATGTGGTAATGTAATAATTACCGAAGCTTCTCTGTGATTTTAATCCCGTCCAAATTGGCCGTGTCAGTAATTTTTACTGTGCCAGTAAAGATTACATTCAATATCATGTTCTGAAGAAATAAGGCAAGCTAGTGCAAATTGACAAATCTTGTTAAAAGCTTGTGAATCTTCTCTCTGTGGCCACATCAAGCCTGTAGACATGTAACTATCAATGTACATCAAGCACTCCAAGTGGATATTGACTAATAAGAAGACACCAGAAAATTACAAGATGCACTTCAAAGAGGGACTTTTCTGTAGCATATGGATTTATGAAGCATTTTTGTGCGGTCACATTTCATATCATTTTATATTTTGCGATGGACCAGATATATGTGTCCTCAGTGTGTAATTGTAGTAGACACCCATATCAGTGTGTTCTACAGACATTGCTTATCCGGTGCAAACTGATGATAAACATTACATGTTCACAGTAACAATTACTTTACAGACATTTGTCCTGAAAACTAATCCCGGATTTAGATATAACAGTTATTTAAGATAGTCTTTGCAGAAATCAGATTGCTACACCTGATGTTTCTGCTGCCAAACCTCCCAGCGTTGATGTCTTTCAATCTTCTGTTCCTTAGACACTCAGAGGTCAAGCAGCTTTTCAGTAAAAACATGCTGAGGTCAAAAGTTTATCACAGAGAATCAAAAGTTGCATTCAAGAACCAAGACCTCAATGGACAATGGCTGAAGATGTAGATAGAGCATAAACAATATGGTCGTGGCCTTGATCATTGTTCAAAAGCAGGAATTCAGTGTAATTTTCAATAGATTCTGCACTGGTGTTCAGAACAAAAGCAGTGAGCAGAATACCTAGAGATATGTGGTAAAATGGATAAGAAGTCATTGATTTCATTTGAATGTAGCATTCCCTTCACATCACTTCACATGCGGTTTTACTATCTCACATGATAATTACTGTTTTATTATAATTTTTAACAAAATTGCCGGATGTAAATCTGGTAAAGAAACCACATGGCTTTGTTCAGACAAGCAGAAAAAAAAAAACCATTTTGTTGAAAACTAAACAGTCTATACCACATATTAAACCACATACGAATGTGGTTTAAAAATCCAAATAAAGATAATTTTTTTTTATAAATGGATTTCAAGTAGTTTTTTTTTTGTTTTTTTTTATATTTAAGGACACGTCATTCACACGGTTGCAGTGTGAAAACAACTTTGTGACCACTGGCTTGCTTCAACGCAACTTCTATCAAGCACATTTCATCCAGTCCTGGGCATGTGATGTACATCAAACAGAGGCCCCATTGTAAAACATTCCTCCTTGAGATGGCTACCTGAGTGACACATGGCGTGAGAAAGATAAGACATACATGTTTGATATTATTAATTGCATGACAGTATGTTCACAGTGGAGCATGACGACAATGACGACCAGGAATGTTGAGAACATTGATCATCATTCTCTATCTTCATGTGTTCATGCCTGTGGATTCAGAGAAAACATGCTAAAGTAAACACTGGCAGCATATGGTGATGAGAGAAGGTAAGCCATTGTTACATAAGGCACTTCTCATTTCTGCAGGATGTCAAGGGAGTTTTTCTTACCTGTCTTTTGCAGAGCACTCTGTAGAGGTACAAAAATGAGGGATGGATCTTTAAAGCTGTCAAACATGCTGCATACTGTGGCTCGGTTTCAACTTAGAATTTAGCGCAGGAGAAAAGCAACTACATGGAGAAAATGTTCTGTAATACTCACATTGCACATGGTGTCCATTTGACTGAGAGCAGTGATGACAGACAAGATTTTCCATGCATTTGTCTGTCAGTATTTACTCTAAAGGTATGTAGATTGAAGATGGTGTGGAGTTTTTCTCCTTAACCTAGGGACTGAGTAAATTGTCATTTGTCATTACATTGCCTAAACACTGGCAGTGTGCAACACAATCGCTTCTGATTGGGTTCATGAACGTTAATTAGCTGTTAGCTGTGTTATAATCAGCGTCAAAAACACAAAGTGCGTTATATTGTATGCATATGTGCTTGTCAGATTCCCAAATTGTATAATCAACTACATGAATTTAAATGTATTAGCTAACAGAAACACAATGTCATAGTCAACATTAGTGATTTATGAAGAAACAAAATCAGGTAACTACCCTTACAGAAACTGCAGTACTAATGGTACTCTGTATGTAATGTCACATTATAACAACCCATTATATTTTAAGAGAAACATTAGATTTTAAATAGTATCCAATCCTATAAAATGACAAATCCAAGCAGACCGGTCTGAACAAGTGTGCAATTGGTAAATAGTAATTTTGTTATAGCTAGCACACACTTTCCTGCCCCTCAGCAAAACAGTTAGGACTACTGCTGTTACATCATGTTGCATCACTGACAGTAATTAATATTCATGTTCTAATAGGTTTTAAAATATGCCCCTGTATTTAAAAGGTAAGGTACTTGAAATAATATCTTCATAGTACCAGTAGTAGTGTCCACAAGACCATGGTAACACTATGGCACTTTGTCTCAAGTGCAATTCAAGTCTCTAGTACACTGTGATGTACACTGACCTTACCATTCAAGCTAAAGACTTTTCACAATTTGATGAAAATTTTCAAATTCTTTGCATCACTAGTGCAGAGTTAGCGGAGGAGAGTAACTATTTTTACTTTTGCACTTCTTTCTACCCTCTGGCCCACAAGTAAGTCCCTTGTCAACCCAAACAGCATTGACATGCATCCATTTGGCAGCGTCTGCGAGTGTATGTGTGTGTGCATACACACTCCCTTGCTCCCACGGCACCGCCTGGCACGCAATCACACTTCACATGTCTTTCCAAAGTGATCCTTCTGTTTTCTGACCGCCCCACGGAGGAGAGAGGGAGTCAGAGGAGGGGGAAGCGGGCGAGAAGGGGGGTCTCACAAGCAAACACTAAAGGTTACTGCACTCATTCCCCATTAAATATCAAGGACAGTGGTAATTGCAGCACCCTGTTGTCAGGTTCCAGTGGCACGGTGGGCCATCTCATCCATCTGACCTTGGGAATGAGAGAAAATGGCTTCTCCGGAGATGGGGAACCATTCGGAACAAATGTTGCGACACTGTATTGTGGTTAATTACTTTGCGTCGACTGTGTCGCTAATAACTGCCTTGTCAGAAATGGCCCTTGCTGCCGAAACGTATGGGATCAGCAGGTGATGGATCTCTTTCAGGTTGTAACCTGTGGTACACATGATGAGCTTTTCTGAGGGAAGGCTGCAGCATAATTGAAGCAGGGGGCAGTTAATGTGAGCGAACCCCAGCTTACATGGAAAACTAAAAGGGTAAAGATAAACTGTGAATGGTGGAGTGACAGAATGAACAAGAGGTGGCCCGAAAAAGAACAAGTGATGGCATGTAATTAGCACCATTCCTTTGCATGGCCTCGTCAGTAGGATGGGACTTTGGTCGTGCCGATGCAAGTGTGCAAATTGTTGCTAGGCCATTGTGAGAGTTGCTCGCTTTTCAAATATAGTGCCCTGGTGTGCCAGCAGAGGAATGTGGCTGGTCTCTGGTTTGGTAGGGCAGGGGACAGAGTTAAATACCAGGATTAGAGGGAATTGATGGGAATGCTAACTGAGCCGGCCAGCTGCAGTAACCAGGGCCAAGGTTTGTCCCTGTCTTATCGTGGAGTCTATCAGTGGTTGATAGTGCGAGAGGAAGCTCAGACCCCTGGCACAAAAACCTCAATGTTCTCCCAGCCCCACTGACCCAGATTTTCGCACCTCCACTCAGAAAGTCCCAGAGAGCTGCTTCATTGAGCTTGACCTGTGCCGCTAATTAAGTCACACAAAGAAAAGCCAATCCAAAGCCGTCAAGTCTTTGTCAGAAAATTCCATTCTGGTTCTTTTGGGTAAAGCTTGATTTACTGATCACCCTGACACTTGATTATTGGATTCTTCATCCTTCCATTTCTGTAGTCCGTCTGATGTTTAAAAGTATTGCTAGCACCGTACAGCAATGACATCATTTGGAAAGTGAGAGAAGGGCCAAAATTGTCAGCATCTGTAATGCTTATCGGCTAACTATTGAAAGTTGCACAAGCTCTAACTGGAATCACCTCAGAAACACTTACCTACTTTGAGGAAACCATGGCGTCTCTTCTGCCGGAACACTAGCCTAAAATCCTTCAGATGTTGTCTGCACCCCAAAGTCATTTCAGGTGACTGTAGAGGTTAACAACAAGTGGTTGACTCCTATTAGAACTCACCTGGGTGTCTGTCTGTCAGTAATGATTTGTGTTGTTGTCGTACTTGTTGTTGTTTTGGAGCAGAAAAAATAGGCCTGCTGGGAAACGGAGTTTAATGTTTTCCTCTTTTTCCCTCTCTGAGGACAGCTGCGGCGTCTTCATCCATTAGCGCTTGGATGAGTGAGGTGTGCGGCACTGTGTTGACACACTCGGCTTCCTTCCGGCCTGCTTGATAGGAAGCCGTGTCTGGCAGCTCTCTGGGGCATAGGCGATAGTCTCCAGCAGTCTCCTGTCTGCCACTCATCATGGCTAGAGCTCTGTCACAGTAAGCTGTCAGTACCATGAACGATGAGGACTGGTAAAGTGTCTCCAGAATGAAAATAGGTTTTACGCTCAATGTCGGTCAACGTGCCGTCAAGATTTATTTATCGTAAACTTACGTGTGACCCCTATGATGTGTACCGCTGTAGCATCAAAATAGAGAGATCTTTCTTCTTTAGTGAATGTATTTGGAGCACTATGTTTTGGCACCTAGGTCTTCAACCCTGTTCCTGGGGACCCACTATCCTGGAAAAGTTTATTTCCACTTTTCTTCAGCACACCTGCCTGTGAATTGTCAGGCAATTCTGAAGACCTTGATTAGCTGGTTTAGGCATATTTGATTAGGATTGTAGCTAAACTCTGCAGGACAATGGGTTCCCAGGAGCAGGGTTAAAGACCTCTGTTTGCAAACTTCTATAATTAGTGGTATTGCTATGGCAATACTCATACTTAGGCTTAGGGTTCCATATATTTTTTTTAAGATTTATTTTTGCCATTCTGCATTTATTAAGATAGGATAGTGTAGAGTAGACAGGAAGCAAAGTGGGGTAGAGAAAGGGGGGTGGGATCGGGAAAGGTCCTCAAGCCGGGATTCGAACTCGGGACGTCTGCAACACAACGGCATTATATGTTGGCTCACTGCCCATTAGGCTTTCGGTGTCGACAGGTTTTCCGCTCGTGCTACCGACATGTGATCTTGCTTATGATTTTGGTCTGGTGGCTAATAGCTAATAACTGTAATAATTCTCATAGACTACTATCATTTCTAGGCTCCAGAATATCAGATACTTGGAGGTAGACTCTTTTGGCTGCTACGCAGCCACTCAGAGCACACATACCTTAGCAACCACATATGAGCACACTCTCATATTTATGAAGCATTACTGCAAACAATGATTGCACATATTTAACTGTAAACAAACTAACAGTTCAACTAAACTAGAGGAACAACAAAGAGATGCATCCTCAACATGAAGTCAATTTCACTTGACCCTCAGCTGACCCTTTCCTTGTGACCCAGCTATGCTGTGTGTTAAGTTAACAGTCTGTTTTATATCTGTGCTCCTGGTTCCTGAGGGGTTGTGTCTGGGTGATGGCACGCATCATGCCTCATTTCCTGGAGAATGCAGGACACAGGGCTCGCAGCACTGCAGGCCTGTGCTACCGACATGTAATCTGACTCATGATTTTGGTCTGCTGGCTAATAAAACTGCTATAATTCTCATAGACTACTTCAATAGGGAAAAGAGCCATATCTAGTCACTAGAATATCAGACACTTGGGGGTGGACTCTATTGGCTGCTACACAACACTCTCGCAACCGCATTTGAGCACACTCTCATATTTATTAATCATTACTGCAACCATTGTTTGCATATTATATTTAAGAAGGGTAAACAAACTAACAGCTCAACTAAACTAAAGGAAATAACAAAGAGATGTATCCTCAACCTGATGTCAATTTCATTTAAGATCATATGAAAGCTGACACTTTCCTTGTGACACAGCTATGCTGTGTGTTAAACTAACAGTCTGTTTTATATCTGTGCTCCTGGTTCCTGAGGGGTTGTGTCTGGGTGATGGCACGCATCATGCCTCATTTCCTGGAGAATGCAGGACACAGGGCTCGCAGCACTGCAGGCCGGTCATGAGATATGGGTTAGTCATTCTCAGGTGTTTACACAGAGAAAGAGAGGGGATCTAATGCTACTCACATTTCATTGGGGAATAGTGAGATTTTAACTGGTCTTACCAAACTATTAACCCAATAAGCACTTTTACAATACTTGTACAAATTGTGCTTTACTTTGTGAGGCAGAATGCTTAAATAATGCCGTTTTATTAGGTTACAATTGCTAAGACAATTCTGGGACCACAATGAAATGCCTCATTTGACTCGTTCAAGGGATTCTAGAGCAATGAATTATGATATACAGTCTACTTTTGCAGTTTTACACACTCTTGCAGCAATAGCCTCATGGTTTATACTAAAGTTATATACTATTTTACTAGCTATGTCTTTGCCAACCCTCTATAAAGCGCACTGTTAAACATGTTTCTATTAAATGGACACCAACTCATGCAGTCTCTGGTGAGTCAACAGTCACACCTGAATCCCCAGCCAATAAGATCATGCACAGGTGTTTGCAAAACAACTCTGATCCGTTTCTGAGTGTGCTGACCCAGCCAAGGTAAAACAATCCAGTCAGAGAATGCCTTAGTCATGGGAAAATGACATAACCAGTGTGATGGGAAGATGGGAGCAGTGCAGGAAACTGTCATTGACACACTGCTCAAACATATGATATCATAGTCTAAAGTCCATAAGAGGATGATATCATGTGTGTGGTTTTGAATGTACAAACACAAAAACAAAACACAGAGTCAACACACGCTTAAAATCTGAGGTAACCTTCAATCATGACGTACGTGACAACCACAGACCTCATGTCAGCGGCTTCATATGGTGAAACCAAACGTGCCATGTTTTTACCACACTTACATGGTAAACACTTTTTAGTTGCGTAGATACGAGAATCAATAAGTGTTGATTCTGTTCAGAAAACCAATTTTAATGATTTGTTAAAAAATCAGACTGATCTGGTTTTTGAGTTCTTAATTTCAGATTCAGATTTGGTGACTTCAGAAGACAAGCAGTGTAATACAGGTGTAGTATATTTGTTATTAATTTAGTGTGCTTTTGTGCTCTCTTTGAAGTTTTAAAGATTCTGTTCCATTCATTGTAATTGATTTTTTTTTTTTTTCCTGTAAAATCCCTGTGGATACCAGCCTAAAACAAGAAGCAGCCTGAACGTCATTCTTATATTTTTAAAAGGAAAGCACCATTCGATATGTCATACTGTCCTAACAGGGCGAGACAAGCTGTGCTAGTCATACTGAAAGTAACAAAAAAAGAAACTTTCCTTGATTAGAAAGTCTCATGAGAATTCAGGCGTGGAGTTAGTCACTTAGTATTCACTATTTCAACCGCTCTGTGTGTACTCACTGTTGCTATTGTTACCATGACAAAAGACCTCAAAATCCCTTTTGAATGTCTTATCATGATTGGTTAAATTACTGGCCATGTTAATACAAATCCAACTTGCTCCAAAATCTCATTTTCATTCTGTTTCCTGTCATTATTCCTAATTCTGCCTCACTCCGTGGATTCGGAGCCATGTTGCCATGGTGACAGAATTATTAATTTGCCTGTTTCATCCATCCAAAACTGAGTGAATGCACATGAGCAGTACATTGAACAGATAAGATGAATGTGTGTTATTGCAGCGCATTTACAAAATGTGATAATGTGGCCTACTAATGAGGCAAAAAGAGTGTGATTGTAGATTATGAGTCTATTTAGTCTTTTCTCTCTGACATGTTTCGTCACGGGTTGTTGGATTTTGCGCACACATCCTGAACTACATTTTAATGAGCATGTGTGCAATAATATGGTACATTATTCACAGATCTATAGTTTCAGAAGAGAGTTAAATTATTCAATTTAAAGGTGAATGTTTCATTTCTATGCCACTTCCAGCACAATAAATTATAGTAAAAATAATGACCTCCAATGTTTTCAAGTCACATCGGCCAGTCACATCTTATATCAAAAGTACAGTAAATGTAAAAAATACAGTAATAATAGTGTGAAATATTATTATTACAATTTAAATAACTGATTTATTTTTTTATATATTTTAAATTCAATTTTATATAAAATTAAATTTTACATTTTAAATTTAAATATTTTAATCTTTTCATAATACAATTATTAATAATACTTATTTTATTTTTAATTAATATTTAGAAAATGTATTATGTAAGAATAAAAAATTCACACATAAAATAATATTCATTCATTCATTCATTTCCTGATTGAAGTGGGGCCAGTGACAATTTTGGAAGGACACTATAAAAGAGACCTACTTACCCAATAAGTCTAAAAAAAAAAAAAAAAATGTATCCCTGCTACATATTGCATATCATTCAAAAAAAGGATAGTTGCTTTCTCATACATTTTAAATTTAAATATTTTAATCTTTTCATAATACAATTATTAATAATACTTATTTTATTTTTAATTAATATTTACAAAATGTATTATGTAAGAATAAAAAATTCACACATAAAATAATATTCATTCATTCATTCATTTCCTGATTGAAGTGGGGCCAGTGACAATTTTGGAAGGACACTATAAAAGAGACCTACTTACCCAATAAGTCTAAAAAAAAAAAAAAAAATGTATCCCTGCTACATATTGCATATCATTCAAGAAAAGGATAGTTGCTTTCTCATTCTTTTCTCTGCTCTTTCTTTTACCAACAAGCATGTGTGGGGGTCTGTTACACTGAAACTCAGTGATATACATTAGATGTGGAGCTGAGATAAGAGATAAGACGGGGAGATGCATTGTGTTGCAGAGAGAGGAACGTGGACCTCCTGGGCACTGACCTGACTGCCAGAGATCAGCGTCCCCGATGGGCTGGACAGACTGGAAGAGATGATGGGGGAGGGCGGCTGATGTCCACTCCACCTTGTGAGGCTTGGCTCAGTATCAGATTTTAGTGGAGGACAAAAGAGATTTTCTTTTATTTGCCCCGGTCAGTAGGACAGTAGGGTGACCCACTGTTAATGTGCGCAGAATACACAGCTTGAACACAGCTAAAGTCATGTAGTGAGTCAAGCCATGGATGCTTTGCAAATGTCTCTCAATTGCAATTCTCCACATGGAACAAGAAAAACAATGTAGAATATTAAATTTTTGAAGAAAATATGAGTGGTATTTGAGTTTCTCTGAGTTTTGGGTATCTCTGAGTTGCAGTGCTTTTTTATAGTAAATAACGCAATACGTGAACAGTGGAATGTGGGGGGGAAAAAACAATTTCATGGCAGTTCATAACTATTATATGCTTTGGTTTTGGTATTATATGGTTGGTTTGGTTTGGTATGATTTGGTGGCTATTTCGAAAAAAAAAAAAAAAGTACAATCTCATTATGATTCCGTACAATCTAAAAAAACTAAATTTTCGTACCATTCAAATCATACGAATTCATGCGAAATTCCTCATAAAAAAGTTATGTTTTCTTGTGAGATCGGATTGGAAAAAATGTCTCGAGATGTATTTTTTAAAAGTTGAACTTTTTTAACAAGTGCCGCATTTTTAGAACGCTGTGTCACGCGGGTGACGCTACAAAAGATGCAAGATGCGCACGCAACAGTCAAAAATATCTGTCTCGCATGCGTTTACATAGAAAAACAATGAAAAAATAGTGAAGTAGAATACAAATATATGTTCTGGGTGAAACGGACCTTTGCCTGTACGAAATTTGATGCTACGACGCCATAGCTTCCTTATGCAGTTGATAAGGTGTTCTAGATGCAGTCAGTAGGGTTTTCTGGTTGGTTGCCTGATAAAAAACCTCATCCCAAAGTCTCCATAATATTCTGGTCTGTAGATATGGCTCCTTCAATGCACGGTTATGGGATTTTAATGTTCATTTTATAGTACACCAGGTGAAAATGTAAGCATGATGACTTAGAAAATGGTGCATAATTTAAGGAACCATTTACATCCGTAGCACAAACGCTACAGAACGCTGGCTTAGCACGATTAAAAATTGGGTGTGGGAAAAGCATGTTTTCGCCTCCCACTTTCACATTGAGCTTGTGAAAAGTTCAAGACTGAATCATAGGGTCTATCCATGTCATTAATGGTCAAGGTAACCTGATAGAGGGTCTACATGCTCAACTCTCTAAAAGCATCATGTATTCATTCACCCAAGCCTGTAATCAGAGGGTTGGGCTTCTGTTTACACTTTGTACCAGATAAACGCCCAGCCCCCTTCTGAAAAAAAAAGGAGAGAGGCAATTTTCCCACAGAGTTCCAGTGAAAAAAACATAAAATACTTAACATTCCTTGTCGTGGAATAATGGTAGTAGCCTTTAGCATATCAAATCACATGGGAAAACAACCCCTCAACCACAGAATGCTTCACACTGTGAAACAATGACCATTCATCTGGCCTTTAAATTTTCCAGCACATTTAAGATCTTCCTCCAGAGTTTCAATTACGCGAATGCCACCCCCATCAATATACCGCTTGGGCACATTTGATGCGGTTTTTAGATACCCTATTTTTAGATGCTAGTTATTTCCTTATTTTATGGTGCAATGCCAAACATTTGTGTGGTAAGTGTCTGATATCAGAAATAACAGAAGGTGAATCTGAGAACTACCGGATTGTTTGCTGTTAATGGGGTTTAAAGGGAAAAGGTGCAACACTAAATTTAGTTCTCTATTTATGAGGACAGTATGTACTTGCAAATAAAAATTCCAGTGTAAAATTATTCATGCACTGCAAGTATTTTCAAACATTTTTATCCATTTTTTTTTATTTTTATAAAATCATAAATTAATAATGTGAACATTTTGGGGGGAGTTGCACTACATGATTTTTGGCAATCTAAACTAACCTTACCTTGTCATAAAAAGGTTAAACAAAAGAAATAAATAAATAAATAAAAATTAATAATAATAATATCATTTCACACAGCTTTCACATTGTTTTTCACATACTGAACACACTACATGACTTTGATATTGTGGATAACATTAATAAATAATAATACATCGGAATAATATTAAAATAGTATGCATTATAATGCACTTTTTAAATACATTAATAGATCTGGACAAGGGAAAACATGAGTGTCATGATTAATCTAAAAATGTGGAGATTTCTGTAAACATTTGTATAAGGGATACTGAAAACAAATTGTTAATCCATGTCATTGGAAAAAAAAAAAGACTGGAATTATGGAAATTAATCAAACTTCTCAACTCTAGCAGCATATTAATGAGGATTAAATCAGAAATACTATTAAAATACTCATGGATCATGACTATGTGAAATTGCAATGCAGCATTGGTCTTTAGAAATCGTGTGGTCTTTAAGAAAAAAAAGGTAATTAAAATCATAACAATATTCACAATGTGTGTGTGTGTATATATATATATATATATTAAAAATATATATTTATTTGTATTTTTTTATAAAAGAAGGCTTCAGTGCCCTCTGTAAGGTCAAGTGCCAGCTGCACGGTGGCCGACTTCCTGACTTCTATGCCCATCAATACACACAGAGCTGACGAGAGACACAAACCGATCGTTTAATGCCACCCTTGGCTGAATTTCAATGAAGCGTCCGCAAGACTGAGCAAACAGAGACAGACCATGTGTGAAGACTAATGAAGCCAATGATCACTTTTGCGTCGCCAGGTACCGCATACAGTAAGACGATTCTGATTTATGACATGGTGCATTAGAAAGAATATTGATTTCTCCTTTTGTCTCTCTCTCCTGCTCTTTTACCGGCAAAGATTGATGTCACCGCATTGATTCCCAATCAATCAATTTATTCTCATTTTATTAATGCCTAAGCAATCGCTCAGTGTCCTTATGAAAAGCAATGCATCTCAATTACATGCACCTGGTAAAATAAATTGTTTAGGGATGATTTGCTGAATTACAATTGGCTTTTTTGCAAGTTTGCCAAGTTATTGGACACTCAAATTGATAATTGCTACACAAAATGCATTAAATAAGTAATTGAGGAACATGAACACTAAATAAATTGCATTTAAGTGTGCTTTCGTACAGCCAAATTAAACAAACACAGATACGCAATGTCTTTTGTTTTTAACCACAAACAAAACAGACATTGATGGTATTGCTGTCACTTTGGGGTTCCAGTTTCCAGTTTTAATAAAACACAGCTACTGGCGTGTGTTTCCTCGCTTCAGCAAATCCAATTGGAAATGCTTGGCCTGTTCCATGTCTGCGCTGTATTAAGGCTAATTAGTGTCTCAGTCTATTTGCATAGCGACTAGTTTCCGGCTATTCTCTGCCCGCTGACCCGTGTGAGCGTGCTGCTCGCAGGATCAACTTTTCCTGAAAAGAACGGCCAATAATTGTTTTCGCACGCATCAAGGGATGGGTACTCGCGGGATAAATGGCCCTCTATATGGCGCATCATTTAGAAGGGAAAAAGAACAACATGCAACAACTTACTGATTGTAGTGACACTGATGTATTAAAATGGACCCTGTGCGTAATTGCTCTTTCCTGTGGCTACTGTGCAGGGAGGGTTGCATAATGATGATAGAGTTTAGAACCTTACTAAAAGAGATAAAGGCTGCCAGGGCCCACCGCAGAGTATTTTCTGGACACTTCCTTAATGAAACATCCCGCTGGATAATGCACTCGGGCGATATGAATGGGGATGAAAAGAGCGTCGAGTGCCAACTTTCCATTGTGGATTGCTTTGTTGTCGCACAACATTGCCACCGTGTTGTCGTTTCGTTCGTTAGTCGATAGCCACGCGTTCTCTTTCAATGCACATTGGGTACCGGGTCACATGACTCTCGCTTAGTTATGACATCTGGAACACTCAGGTCAGCTTAACGCGAGGCGGTGTAAAGCATGACATTAAGACACACTGTTAAACTGCAACTTATTGTTGCAGTTCAATTTCAATGGGTTTAAAAGGACAGACGCTGAGGTCCAGAGTGACAGACTGTCCTCAATGGCACTCTTTCAGTTCAAAAGCAGGCTGGACAAAGCCATTAGCTGGAATGTCTGACCTTTGCCAATAATTAACAGTTGCAACACTTCCCCTATGACAAGCAGCTCAAAAATTCCTTCGAATGACTATCATGGCCAGGCACTGCAGCTCCAAAGACACCACCATATGACTGAATCAGATGCTACGAGTTACAAATATGGCCCCAGCTGAGAGCTACAATGGGGACTCAGTTCTCCAGAGGTTAGCACCAAACTATACTGTGGCGCTGAACAATGGCACTCTGTTCTGGAAATGTTGTTTGTAACATCTCTACTGAATTCAGAGGACAGGAGGCCAGATCGGCGTGTAAATTAACTTTACCCACAAGCGATAAAAGCGGTATCTCTCAATTTCTGAGCCATTCCAGAAGATTAAGTGATTACTTTGTGAATCGCTAGTGTTAAAAAAGACAAACGATGGACTCAGTACAGGCTAAATCAGTTGTTTAAAAATCAAATCAATCATCCGAAACAATTATCCATCCATTGAACATGGACTATACCCATATATATGTATATTTGTCTATTCACAGTTCATTTTGAGCAAGACAAATTTAACATCTCACTAAATAAAGAATGCTAGAGTGGAATCTGTGCATGATAGTTATTCTTTTTGATTTGTTTTACACTGAACTACACATCCATATTTTAAAGCCAATGATTCACTCTGTAAAAAGTGACTTTATTCAAACCAAGGTAAAATGAACGAATCCCTACAAATGTCACATACTATAATACTCTTATTGCTTCAGGAGTATTCAGTGTGCAGTATGCAAGCTGTATGCTTAAAATACCCAAATTACCTACTGTATTTCACAAAATGTGCATTTTTGAGCATACTGCACAGAATATTTTATCCCACAATATTCTCCACTTCACCGTTCATTTCCATTTATGAATGAACCAGAAAACATATCAGTCACAATTTATCTCCCTCTTGACTCATTATTTTAATGCCATGTATTTTACACAAAATTGGGTAATGAGTTCATGTGACATAAATGTAGCATACTGCACTGTGGATTATTTTATTATTATTATTTTTACTGTGCAGTATGAAATACACGTATTGCATTAAACGGGTCATATGATGCGATTTCAAGTTTTCCTTTCTCTTTGGAGTGTTACAAGCTGATCGTGAATAGATAAGATCCCTAAAGTTGCAAAGACTAAAGTCTCAAACCCAAAGAGATGTTGACAAATAATGCTGACTCACAGCCTTTAAGTACGTTTTCATATTTAAAGGATTTGCCACTGACGATTCAAACGCGAGTTTTGAGCAGTGTAGCTTGTTGTTTGTCGTTTCTCCGATCACAAATTGCAGACATGGTTTTATGTTTACGCGGTGTCATGCACAATGTGCTCTGGCCAAATTTCACTCTTTCATATGCAGCTACAGTGATTTCTATGAGAAAAGTTTGTTTCTTTGATTTTTGAAGACTTTGAATGTATCATCTTACTACAAATGGAGTGCAAGTAAATGTAACCTTAAAGTGAAGTCTATAAAGTCTGGAGAAGCTTTCTGTTAGGATTCCTATTCATTTCAAAGGCAGCTGCTTGGCTGGCACACTCAGAGGAAGGCCATGTGATATGTAATTTAAAATACATTAATTAATATATGTTCATGATTAAGAATACACTGCAACTCAATTTCCTATCATTTCTAATTAGAGTACATTTAATATATATATAATACTTGACACCAGGAACATCTGACTAATCAATCATCAAAGACAAATAGCTATAAATATTAATTTCACTTTTTTAAGAAGACGAAGAAAAAACATGTAGGCCTAAACCAACATGATGACTGACATAGACAGTTTATATTATTGGCTACATTTTCCGATTGCATAATAAAGTTATGTGTGCTCTTCAGAGATTCTTTTTAGATGTTTACAAGGCCTACAAGGCAATTTTATTGCATTATGAGACTCGCTTCACTGATATCTGTCAAGTATTAGGGACATTTTATTTGTGGTATTTGAAAAATGCTTGGAACTTCTCCAAAGCCTTGCTTTTGTTTGTAGTAGTTACTCAAGGGAGCTAAATGCAAGTAAAACGGAAAACGAACGTAGTTCAACACATTAAAGTTATCCAGGAGAAGCAACCGACTGCACACAGCGCTCGCACTGGCCAAACCGAGACGCGTGTGACACTACGTCGTCAAGAAACAGAAATGAGTGGTTTGAGCGCAGGGCCTTTATATACGCTTCTAAAAATATCGTCCAATCAGCGCGCAGGGCCGTTCAGTTGAATACACCAATCACAGCGCCAGGAGGCAGGACTTATTTCCGCACGCCGCTGCGATTGGCTTAAAGTGATATCATATGCGCCCGCGCAACCTGTTCGCATCTGATTGGACGCGCTGTGAGGGAACGTCACGCTATCACGAGGGAGTAGGCAGGCTACAAGGTTTGAATAGGGGAAGTTGACAGAGCGCAACGCTTTGCGAGAGTTCAGTGTTTGCAAAATACAGAGTGATCTCAACAGACGGACTAGCGGACTCTGAGCAAAGCGACGGCTGCACTTCGTTGCTATTGCACGAAGAGGACGCTTGCTTGTCACACTTTATCTTTGATTCATCAATATATATATATTTTTTCTGTCTTTTATTGCCTGATACTTGGGATTGCAATGGATGTTCTACCAATGTGCAGCATATTTCAGGAACTTCAGATCGTTCATGACACTGGCTATTTCTCTGCATTGCCATCTCTTGAAGAATACTGGCAACAGGTAACAATTTTTAAAGTGAAATGGAGAAAACGTCCGCTGTGATTGGCGAACGGAGAGCTTGTGGTTCGACTTCGCTGTCTTTAAACTGGAAACAGAGTTATTTACAATCCGCGAAGCGCTGCGCTGAATGAAACATTCTAAATGGCGTATTTGATTCGGTTACATGGTTGCGCGGTAAATGCTGTCAGTCAGCTTATATAGAATGTGTCTGTATGTCTACATTATAACAAACTTGTTTTGGCATACAGAGTATTTTTTAGTTTTTGGAGAGTCGGGACTGGCGAGTCAGATCTGTATTGCGTTGCAAACCGTAAAAAGCACAATATAGTGAGGGAAATATTTGTGGTTGGATGACTTTTTTTCTTGTGCTTTTCCTACTCGAACATAGACTGGTTGATTTGACAGTCTGCAGCACATGTTCTGTCACCTAACGGGGTATATAGGAGGTGTTTATTAACTGTCATAGCAGGTTCTGCTGCTTGATGCTGATATTCTTGTGATTGAACTGTTGCAGTCGTATTCTTGGCACTATAGTATGAATGTTTCTGCTTAAATTGATCCAGGTAGTTTCCCTCAGGCTTTTGGGGATTCTGACATGGTGGCATATGAATGTATCTCTTGGCATTTAAACATGCGTTTGCATCTAGTTGCTTAATGATTCCCAGCATAGGCTTTTAAAGAGATAGTTCATCCAAAATGAAAATCTCTCATCATTTCCTCACCATTATGCTGTTTCAAACCCATTTATTTCGTCGTGGGGGGGGGGGAGAAATGTTAGGCAGGATGTTAGCGACTGACAGCCTCAGTCACCATTCACTTACATTGCATCTTTTTCCATACAACGCAAGTGAATGGTGACTTACACTGTCAAGTCTGCTCAACATTTCGTGGAAATGGAATAATGTTGACTAAATGACAGAAGTCTGAACTATCGCTTTCAGGAACAAACATTTGACCTGATGGAGAGTCTGTAGAATCAGTAACATGAGATTCTTCAGGCCATATTATGCGCGGTAAACATCGTCGTTATCGAGGATGTGCAGAGCTAAACCGCACAACTAAATGCTCACATTGAGCGGAAAAACACAGTTTGAGGTGTTTACGTAAGCACTTCTGCACTCAAATAGAGTACGTTCGCACTCAATACGCGTTAAAATCGGTTTAAAATGCGTCCAGATGTACGCTGAGGGGACGTCAGTCTGCTTGAACGAGGAAACTCGACCGAGGAAGTTCTGTGGCTTCCTTAAAAGGACTCTGAAATGTCTTGATGGCTCACTAGGGGATAACTGTTCCAGAAAGACAATATACAGCTCTCAAAGCCATATTTATACCTAAAATACAGATTTGTATTGCTCTTACATACTCAGTTATGTTTCAACATGACATAGTTGTACATATTTCAGCAGAAAATGTGTGAAAGTGCAGAGTGTGGTTAACCCAAACTAACCCTTGGCAGTCACGTGTGAAAGTTAGAGGAAACTCATTGAATCGTTCATGCACATTGTAACATTGTGTTTTCTGTTTTGAATCAGACATGTTTGGAGCTGGAGAGATATCTGCAGAGCGAGCCGTACGTCTCTGCGTCTGACCTCAAGTTTGAGGGCCAGGAGGATCTTTGGAGCAAGCTCATCTTGGCTTGTGGAGATAAGGGAGATGGGAACGGTAACCTTCCCAGCGTCAAGGAGGACGACAATCAGGACTGCCAAATATTAGAAACCAACAGCATGAATTCGGATGCCAGCAGCGAGGCGTCTGACAGTTCGGAGGAGCTCTCGCCCACTCACATCTTTACCTCCAACCCGCTGGGCTCGGTTCTGACGGAGTCAGTGCATCACTTGAGTTCCTCTATCATCAGCACGCCTCCGTCCTCGCCAGAGACGCCCCAGGAGCCCGGCGTCCCGCAGGTGTGGGGCTCCACGCAGACTGACTTGCACGTGCCGGTGAAGATCCGGCAAAACGGACTGGGGAAGGCCTCGGATAAGGCTTCCGCAGGAGGGGACGCCTCTCCGGACGGCAGGAGGAGAGTGCACAGGTGTCACTTCAACGGCTGCCGGAAGGTTTACACGAAGAGTTCTCACTTAAAAGCACATCAGCGGACTCACACAGGTAAGAACCTTCGCTGTTAGCTGTGATGTTGCTCCACATTGTCTCGATCAAACAGAAAGCGGAACCTCGCGCACTTCACTGAGGTTTCACATCTCCTGCGAAGTTGTGTAATGGAGCTGAGTTTACACAGGCTGTCCTCAGCTGCAAGGCTAATGTCACTCTGTGAATATTTGCCTGGCATGACTGCACGCCTAAACGGTGACCTAATCTGTTTGGAATGCGGCCGTGGCCAGGAAGGAGGGGGGATCGGATGGGGGAAGGGAACGAAAGCCAGCCAGGGTGAAAACAACCTGCTCTACCAAAACAGTTTTGGTTTCGTCATGGGAAAGATCCAGGCTTTTGAATGGGGATCTGGGTGGCCCCTTTTTAAAAGGGCCCCTTCGCATTCAAAACAGTCTCCGTGTGACGCGCATTGTTCGGCGCACTGTTTATGCACACACAGCATAGAGACGTACTGTTGGCATACCGTGCATTCCCGCAATCCTTGAGAGCTTGAGGGATCTTATTAAAGTTAAGACCCCGTGACCTGATGCATAAACATACATCCTGTTTACAGATGCATTTTTGAGAGCATTTGCGAGCAGGCTGTTCCACATTCCTTTCAGACTTGTGAAAGGTGTTTGTGTTTTTGTTTACAGGTGAGAAGCCGTACAGGTGTTCATGGGAAGGCTGCGAGTGGCGCTTTGCGAGGAGCGATGAGCTAACCCGACACTTCAGGAAGCACACCGGTGCAAAGCCATTTAAATGCAGTCACTGTGACAGGTACGCTCAGTTCTGTCTCGCTATCTCTCCCTGTGACAGTCATCAAAGCCCGTCTGTCTCTCTCTCTCGCCGCATGCCTGATCCTTTGATGCGTGCGTCAGTGAAACGTGACGGATTCTGCATTCGGCATTGATTCCGTTTTATCGGTTCATCGATGGGAGTCGCCCCATTATGTTTGGATTTTATCACTTAATTACCTAATCGCATTAAATGCTTGAAAGCGCAATAGTCACACTGTCGCAATACTTTATTGATATTCTCTGCGTTTTATGACCAAATGCGCCTCTCCTGTTTGCCATCACTTCCTCTGTTAATCATTTCCCTCCCTTAGAGCTTTGCGCTTTGAACACCATTGTTTGCTCAACTTCCCTTTTTGGTGTTTTGTTTCCACGGTTACTGGATGCGAAACATTTCATAGTTCTCCTTTAAAACAAAACATTTGATCAAGTCTTTCCTTATATTCAGAATCTGTGCCAGCAGTTCTATTTTTGCAGAATTGGAACACCCAGCATTCATAAAGTTCAGCAAACTTTGGATAATTGAATACTTTTAATGCTTTCAGATAGCAATAAAAGTTTACTATTCTCAGCTTGAGACTCCACGATAAGGTTTGGGGCTGGTGCTCAGATTATTATAACCTTGAGAACATTTTATGTTTATTTTGTTGTATTTTATTAAAATTGTATTTTTATGTGTGTACTTTATAATATTTTCCTAAAAAAAACAAACCTTTATTATTCATTACCAATTTTATTTTTAAAATCAATACTTTTTTTTTCATTCATTCATTCATTCAGTAGTGGCGGATCCCACCACAAAATTACAAAAAAATATAATTATTTATAATAATTTATATTATATATATATATATATACATACACGTGTGTGTGTGTGTATATATATATGTATATTTCATAATATATTTCTAGCAAAATTGTTTATTTATATTTTTACATATATATATATATATATAGCAAAATGTTTAAATTTTACAGCTATAATGTCATTCTGTGACTGCTATAAACTTCCACTTTTACTAAAAAAAAGATGGCTCATGGTGTGTGGTGCATTATGTCTATATTTTTTAACTCATTTTACAACCAGTTTAAATCTCTTCTGCATATTTTCTCAGATTTCTCATTATAAATACAAAACTGCTTATTTCTCTACTAATTCTGCACAGAAAATGCAAATTCTCTCTTTGCTTACATTAGCCTTCAAAGCACCTATTCCTGTTTGACAAATTCACCTCGAGGGCCACTAGAGTCCTCATCAGTGACGCAATGCACAGATCTCTACCTTTGATCGCGCGTTACGGCTTCAGTGGCCCCTGCCTGACCTTGTTTTTCACCTTTCCTCTCGTTGTTTCTTTCTCCAGGTGTTTCTCCAGGTCGGACCACCTGGCCCTGCACATGAAGAGGCACCTTTGAGCGGGCCGCAGCTTCACGCTGGGGATATGTTGTGTCCTGACCAGCTTCCTGGTTGACCTGGCCCTGCAAGAAATGGGGTGGGGGGGAGTGTGTTCCAGCCAAAGCATGCCATTTTGCACCATATCCTGTGCCTCCGTGAGCCCCGGGATAAAGGCGGACTGACTGGTTGTTGAAACGAAAAAAGGAAAGGACAAAATCACGTATGAAGAACCGAGGATGATTTATAAAAAAAAAAAAAATGAAAAAGTAAAAAAAAAAGCAAAAAAAGAGCAAATGAATGGTGTGTTGTATGGTGCATGATGTTTCGGGACAACTCCTGGACTATACACTGGTACTTTAAAACAAATCCTAAAGAGATCCTGTTTGACGTGAGCGGATGAATGTCCCGTGTGCGAAGAAGGGTGGGAGGGGGGTGCCAGTGTAACGCTGTGGGCTGAATGGTGTCGGGGAACAAGTTCCGTTTTTGTTTCCGTGCGGTATGCGAGAACCGTGAATGAAGCCGTGAGACTGAGAACTCCTGCCTGACGCCCCCGGGCTCTGGGATTCTGGGGGGCGTAGCGGCCAGGGTTTCACCCCCTGCCCCCATCAAAAGGGGGAGGAAACTCTGTCCTGAATGAAAGTGGCTTTTTTGGTGTTCGGTGCAGCTACTAAATGTGCAATGTGTTCGGGGATATGAATTGTTTCAGTGGGAGAAAAGTAACTTGAAGCAGCTTGTGCTGCCATTAAATCAGACCAGCCTGGGTTTTGTGGGCAAAGAACATTGTGTCTTTCCAACAGTGGCCAATATTAGTCGAGTGGTAATGGAGCCTTAATCAAGTTTTCCATTTGCTTGCTTCAACCAACACTTTCTATTACTTATATTTTCTCTCATGAATCCCTCTTGTCTAAAGAATATTTGTACAAAAGAATAAAAACACAAAAGTTAGGATGAAAAATACACACACAAAAAAAAAAAAAATTTCTAAGATTTTTTTTTTATTATTGTTTTTATTTTTTTATTTTTTTGCTTTATATGAATTTTATTTGAAATTGTTTTGCAAAATTGTTATATTTCTGTATGAATGTATTTTTTATTGGAATAATAAGAAATTCTTATCGGACAAGTTTGATTTGTTGTTTTGCTTCACTTTATTTCACTAGTCTTTTAGATTTTTCAGTGGTTGTTAGCAAAGTTGAACAAAACAACTAAACCTACTATGAGTGTTAATCTTTGATAACCAAACTTTGTGTTACAGACAAGATATGTCAAATTGAGCTTTTATGAACAGGCTTACAATTCACTTGGTGAATAAAAGGAGTGAAAATCCCAGAGGAACCTGATCCATGAGTCCAAAATAGACATAAAGGTCTTCTGATTTAATTGAACCAGTAAGGAACCGCACTAAAACACACAGAACACCTTGCAGCCACCTAGTTATGCCATTTCATTATGGCAGTAATGTTTGTGCAGACAAGCACCTCTTCTTCAGAAAATGTAAAAGTCTTTAATATAATATAAATACAACGTGCTTTCAAAAGATGGATCTTTTGTAAATACTACCTGAGATCTCACCAGAGTGGAGGATATGCTGATGAATGACAATTACCTGCTTTAGCGGTGAAACACTCCTGTTCATAAATTCCTCGCTCTCATTATATGTTGTGCAAAAGTTGCTCTCAACACCCACTGGAGGGGATGTTCCACAGGCTTGTCAAAATAGACGAATAGACGTGTTCCCACAGAAAAACATTGCAAATTGCCGCCTTTGTGAATTGCTAAAGGGGGAAACATGCCTGAGGTGATTCCTGGCAGGTGGAGCGCTGAAATATTTTGCCAAGGATTTATTGGCTTTTCTAAACATTGAAAAATGGCCACTCATCTGTTTACTTCTCAGCATCATGCTGAAGATGTATTCTATGGAAGCCCGTTTCCGCCACTGAATAAAAAATAAAAAACGGTTATTGCGACTTTTTATCTCACAATTCAGACTTTTTTTCTCAGAATTGCATGATATAAACTCAAGGAATTTAGCTTTTTTTAATTAAAAAATAATATTGATACATAGTATAACTGAAATATTCATATGGATACATGAATATTCATCACTTTGATGTGTCCAAAATTGATCATTGTTATCCAGCATTATCTTATAATGTTCCAAAGAGCATCTTGGTTTCGATGGAAGTATGGTAGTAAATATGACCGTCTGTGCAAAGTTCACACGAGTTCACATGTTCAAAGAACCCAATTTAGTTGTTCAGTGACCTAGAAATAGTGCAGAATCTTAATATATATTTAGAATAATATCATTATTATTATTATTATTTCCAGCTTTAAATGGTGAAATGAAAATCTCTGTTTTTATTGTGGACTTTGGACTCCACTATACCTGTCATCTCATCCAGACGCCTCATTTTATTAAGGGTGAAGTTTCACAACATGCCAGTTCACTGAAGGTGGAAATCGTGGGAAACTTGTTGCATTACATAACTCAATTACGGCTACGCCTCTGATAATACAGCAGTAGTTTTCCATGTTTCTCAGTGCTATGCTGATTTTGACGCTACAACACTGAGCTGCACTGAGAAGTCGCTCATTATTCTGTGTAGCTGACAGATCCTAAAGTGGAAGCAATTATATGCAGCCTTGGAAAGTCACACAGCGACATCAATCCTTGGTTATTGCGACTTTTTATCTCACAATTCAGACTTTTTTTCTCAGAATTGCATGATATAAACTCACACTTGCGAGTTATAAAGTCAGAATCGCAAGATATAAAGTCGCAATTGCGAAATAAATTGACTTGACTTTTTTTTCTCGCAATTGCGAGTTTATATCTCGCAAATCTGACTTTTTAACTCGCAATTGCGAGTTTACATCACGCATTTCTGAAAAAAAAAGTTCGAATTGCGAGTTTGTATCACAATGAGAAAAAAGTCAGAATTGCGAGTTTGTATCACACAATTATGAGAAAAAAGTCAGAATTGCGAGTTTGTATCACACAATTATGAGAAAAAAGTCAGAATTGCGAGTTTGTATCACACAATTATGAGAAAAAAGTCAGAATTGCGAGTTTGTATCACTAATACAGCAGTAGTTTTCCATGTTTCTCAGTGCTATGCTGATTTTGACGCTACAACACTGAGCTGCACTGAGAAGTCGCTCATTATTCTGTGTAGCTGACAGATCCTAAAGTGGAAGCAATTATATGCAGCCTTGGAAAGTCACACAGCGACATCAATCCTTTAAAGGTCAAGTACCCCCAAATCCATCATTAAATTTAACTGAAGGATCTCAGTCCATGATGTTTAAAAGGCAAGATCAATGTGTCAAAAGATCTATATTTATGTATGGCATTGTTTAATATGCCTTTAATAGCCATAAAATTAGCAGGGCAGTTGAGGAACATGCTCAAAGAACCAAATGTTAGATGTGACGCATTAGTCGGTATGTGTGCGTGCTTTCTAGATAAATCTAGATAAATTGCTCTAGTATATGACACATGCCCTACCTTAATGTACATTTAGTCGACTTACAGCCCACCATAATTCACAACATGCATTCGTAGGTATTCAAACGTAACGTTTTTTGTGTTTGAATAGAAACTTTGATTGTGCACACAAAAATGAAAACTCTGTCATTATTACTCTGTATTACTCTATTGTGTTGAACACAATAGAAGATTTGTTCCCGCTCATACATTAAAAGTCTAGTGATGTTTTGGACCACTGACTTTCATTGTATGGACAAAACAAAAGTATTATTTTGTCTAATTGGTTTAAAACGATTTGATGGTGAGTATATAATCAGAGAAGTTTAATATTTGGGTGTGGTATCCCTTTAAACACTTTCATTGTTTACATTTTAGATGTTGGCAATATGTTAATAGTGCACGTATCGGTGTCTATCTAAACATAAAGAATATGCATGTGTTTTACTACCAGACTTTATGTACGAACACCTATGAATACTAATGAGATCTCATTGCTGAACTACCTTGAACTTTGCATGCAGAGCAAAGTCAGCAGTCTTACTGAATTTTGGGCATTGTGCTTTCTTGAAGAATTCCGAAGGCAACGTATTGTCAGGCGAGCTGAAATTAAAAGCAATGTCACAACATCAAAGGCTGCCGTTGCCAGAGGGTGAGGGGTGAGTGTGAAACCTTGAGCTGTTTGAAGCCAATGGGGTTGAAGGAGAATATTCAAAGAAAGACACTGGAGCTTGGTTTAGAAGATGGAATAATTATTAGTGGTACCTGGAAAAGCAAGCATAGCTATTACTATTGTTCATATACTGTTAGTTATTTGAATAAACTCTTAATGTAAGTATTAAACTTTAGAACATATCAACCCATACTGCTGTGCTGAGGACATACACGATAAACCATCATTACATTTTTGTATTTGGTTGTGTTGTGAGTACACTGCAAAAAATGTCTTATCTTACTTAGTATTTTTGTCTTGTTTCTAGTCAAAATATCTAAAAATTCTTAAATCAAGATACTTTTACTAGATAAGCCAAATGACTTAAGATATTTAGTCTTGTTTCCAGGGGGGGGGGAAACTAAATTAAGCGCATTTTGCTTAAAACAAGTAAAATTATCTGCCAGTGGGGTAAGTAAAATATTCTTAAAACAAGAGAATTTTACTTATCTAGTAAAAGTATCTTGATTTAAGAATTTTTAGATATTTTGACTAGAAACAAGACAAAGATACTAAGTAAGATAAGCCATTTTTTGCAGTGTATTTGCAGTGCATTTCTGTATTTATTTTGTATTTGTTTGCTTTGTGAGTATTTGCAGTGCATATTTGTTTGCGTTATTATTGCAGCATGTTTCTGTATTTGTTTTCTTTGTGAGTATTTGCAGCGCGTTTCTGTATTTTTCTGCATTTGTTTGCATTGTATTTGCAGTGTGTTTCTGAATTTGTTTGCTTTGTTAGTATTTGCAGTGCATGTCTGTATTTGTGTTGTGAGTATTTGCAGCACATTTCTGTACTTGGTTGTGTTGTGAGTATTTACAGCATGTTTCTGTATTTGTTTGCTTTGTGAGTATTTGCAGAACATTTCTTTATTTGGCTGTGTTGTGAGTATTTGCAGCATGTTTCTGTATTTGGTCGCTTTGTGAGCATTTGCAATGTCTTTCTGTATTTGGTCACGTTGTGAGTATTTGCAGTATGTTCCGCGTTTGTTTGTGAGGTGAGTATTTGCAGCGCGTTTTTTTATTTGCAGCACGTTTCTGTATTTGTTTGCATTGTGAGATTTGCAGCGCCTTTCTGAATTTGGTTGTTTTGTGAGTATTTGCAGTGCGAGATTTGCAGCGCCTTTCTGAATTTGGTTGTTTTGTGAGTATTTGCAGCACATGTCTGTATTTGTTTGTGTTGTGAGATTTTGCAGCACATTTCTGTACCTGGTTGTGTTGTGAGTATTTACAGCACGTTTCTGTATTTGTTTGCTTTGTGAGTATTTGCAGAACATTTCTTTATTTGGTTGTGTTGTGAGTATTTGCAGCATGTTTCTGTATTTGGTCGCGTTGTGAGTATTTGCAGTATGTTCCGTGTTTGTTTGTGAGGTGAGTATTTGCGGCGCGTTTTGTTATTTGCAGCACGTTTCTGTATTTGTTTGCATTGTGAGATTTGCAGCGCCTTTCTGAATTTGGTTGTTTTGTGTTGTTTGCTTTGTGAGTATTTGCAGAACATTTCTTTATTTGGTTGTATTGTGAGTATTTGCAGCATGTTTCTGTATTTGGTCGCGTTGTGAGTATTTGCAGTATGTTCCGCATTTGTTTGTGAGGTGAGTATTTGCGGCGCATTTTGTTATTTGCAGCACGTTTCTGTATTTGTTTGCATTGTGAGATTTGCAGCGCCTTTCTGAATTTGGTTGTTTTGTGAGTATTTGCAGCACATGTCTGTATTTGTTTGTGTTGTGAGATTTTGCAGCACATTTCTGTACCTGGTTGTGTTGTGAGTATTTACAGCACGTTTCTGTATTTGTTTGCTTTGTGAGTATTTGCAGAACATTTCTTTATTTGGTTGTGTTGTGAGTATTTGCAGCATGTTTCTGTATTTGGTCGCGTTGTGAGTATTTGCAGTATGTTCCGTGTTTGTTTGTGAGGTGAGTATTTGCGGCGCGTTTTGTTATTTGCAGCACGTTTCTGTATTTGTTTGCATTGTGAGATTTGCAGCGCCTTTCTGAATTTGGTTGTTTTGTGAGTATTTACAGCACGTTTCTGTATTTGTTTGCTTTGTGAGTATTTGCAGCGCCTTTCTGAATTCGGTTGCTTTGTGAGTATTTGCAGTGCATTTCTGTATTTGTTTGCATAGTGAGATTTGCAGCGCCTTTCTGAATTTGGTTGCTTTGTGAGTATTTGCAGTGCATTTCTGTATTTGTTTGCGTTATATTTGTAGCGTGTTTCCACCGTACTGAACACCTTAGCAACTACATAGAAATATAGTAAGAATCACTCTGAACACCTTAGTAACAGCATGGAAACATGCTAAATAAGCTCTCTGAACTTTATAGCAACCACATAGCAACATGCTAAACAGTCATAACAGCATAGAAATGTGCTCAAAACACTGAACACCTTGGCAACTGCACAGCAACATCCAAGCATCATGGAAGAGTTTTGCACAGGCAAACACAACTCTCATGTTCTTCAGAAAATCTTGTCGTATCCAGCAGTTTTCTGGATTTGATTGCTGCAGAACAAGAGAAATAAAAGGTCAATAATTCCACAGTAGACATGTCATTTATGATGATCATCCTTCATTGTGGATCATCATCATGCTCGGGGTTTGTCTGCATCCTGTCCGTTCATTAAAAATAGAGCTATTTGTTTTCAAAGCGGATACTTACCCAATTAGCATCTAGCAGTTTGTGCTTATTATGAACACTAAAATGCTTTAAAAGGGAAATGGCGTGAGGGTAAGGAGAGATCTGATAGTATGCCACAAACACTTTTTTTGTTGGTATTTTTATAAAGAAAGCAAGAGCCGCATAGTCTTCCTTTCAACACAGATTAATTTCCATCATAACACCTGAGAAAGGCTTAACGGCTCTTTTGAACATTGAGACGCAGCCCTCAAAGAGCTCATTTCACTCCGGTCTTAGACAAACATGAGATTTACTCAGATTTGTTGTTTGCTGTTTGAAGAAGTTGTTGATGGTACAGAGCCAGTTGCCCTCTCTATTGTGACATCACTCAAGTTGACCATGTCACATGACTGCTGAGAGCAAGCTTTGGTCACCTCTCTAGTGACCTCTGAGGGACATTCATTCACATGTCCTAATTGCATGAAGACATCTTTTGTCTGCTAAACTGACTTCTGACCTTGTGGGCTAAGATAGTACAAATATGCAATAAAAATGACTTAATATTTCTACTTATTAAAATGATGTATAGAATATAGTATATTAGTCATTATTATCAATAACTTTTATATTATAATAAAAAATACAGTAAAAACTGGCAGTTTTTTTTGGCAACATCCCAGAATGCCCTCACAAACACTTGTAGTAACCCTAGAAAACACCCATAACACCACTCCTTAGAAAATGTTTTGCAACACCCTAGCAACCATTTATCCATGCCTTGACAACTACGCAGAACACCCTGGCAGCCACTTACTGAGGCCCTTAAGTTATTGGCAATTATCACATGCAATAATAATTAGGCATTAATAAATGCATAATTTATTTCTTCTTATTTTTAAATAACATTCTGATATCAATTTTTACAGCTGGTAAAGTTATAAAACTTACAGTTCACTGATTATCGTTTCAATATTTTTATGTTCCCTTTCAGTCGGTCACTACGAGTCACGTCGTGACGACGAATTGGGATCTCACTTAGAGAGACCAATTCACTTAGAGTGTAAACTAAACGAGCCAATGCACATTGGCATGTGATAATTGCATCCAGCTGCCGCTGATCACAGCATGAGCATAAAAAGGCAGCCGGTAAAACGCATACAAGCTTTTCGCTTCGGAGCCGAGCGACAACATCGTTCTGCTCCTACCAAACTGCTTCGTGTGTGACGAGTCTAGCGCGCTCTAGGGAGCTTCTTGTGTTGGCAGACGGCACTTCAGCAGTGGCCGTTCCTGTGTCGAGTGGGTTGCGCACTTCAGGCTACACTACCCCTTGTTGTGCTGCAAGCGGCCATTTCCCCTGTGTGTCTCAGCACCTAAAAGAGCATTTCTCTGAAAGAGCCTATTTCTTTAAAAGAACTTACACGGGTGCATCTTTGTAAAGATGACGGATCGTCTTTTTAAAGATGCCTTTTCACCCGTGCGTTTCTGGATGCGGTCGTTACCTGGCGCCAGGTGATGGTCACGATCACTGCCTCACGTGTCTGGGCATTAAACACGCTGAGGTGTCGTTCACGGATGAGTCATGTTCCCATTGCGGGAAGATGACCATCTCGGAGCTGCGGGCCAGGCTCCGTTTCCTC
>NW_015629521.1:1754865-1755587 GCF_001515625.1 Sinocyclocheilus rhinocerous
CGGAGGTGCATGAGGAGCTCACCAGGTCATGGACGGCACCTTTTACTGCCGGAAACCGATCTGCTGGTTCCTCCTCCCTCACCACCCTCGGCAGGGTGCAGCTAGGGGGTATACGGCGATCCACCCGGTGGAGCAGTCGGTAACGACGCAGTTGTGTCCTAAGACCGCCTCCTCCTGGCAGGGTAACCCGTTTCTCCCCTCCCAGGCCTGTAGGCATTCATTTGGTCTGACCGGCGGTGCTTATACGGCTTGTGGAGAAGCTTTCTCCACCTTACACGCTATGCGTTACTGCAGGTTCATCAGGCCAAGGCACTGAAGGACCTGCACAAGGGTGGTCACGATCTGGAAGTTCTGAAAGAGCTCCGAGCCGCTACTGACCTCGCGTTCCGAGCGACGAAGGTCACCGCGAGTTCTCTATGGGTCGTGCGATGTCCACACTTGTGGTCCAGGAGGGCCATCTCTGGCTGTGTCTGGTCGACAAGAGGGACGCCGACAAAGTTCGGTTCCTCAATGCCCCTGTGTCCCAGAAGGGTTACAGTGGTGGAAAACCCCTCAGGGAACCAACCCTCGGGGACCATTGCTCCTCTAGCGCTTTGCAACCAGTTGAGCTGCCAAAGGAATGCGCTGGGCCCTCTTCAAAGAGCGTACCAGCAGTATCCTTCGGTGCTCCTCCTGACGACCGGATGTCGATCACTGCATCGGAGGGAGAGCTCTCTGGAGAG
>NW_015629521.1:1756724-1759226 GCF_001515625.1 Sinocyclocheilus rhinocerous
AAGGCACTGAGGGACCTGCACGAGGGTGGTCATGATCCAGAAAGTTCTGAAAGAGCTCCGAGCCGCTACTGACCTCGCGTTCCGAGCGACGAAGGTCACCGCGAGTTCTCTATGGGTCGTGCGATGTCCACACTTGTGGTCCAGGAGGGCCATCTCTGGCTGTGTCTGGTCGACAAGAGGGACGCCGACAAAGTTCGGTTCCTCAATGCCCCTGTGTCCCAGACCGGCCTCTTCAGCGATGCGGTCGAGAGCTCTGCACAGCAGTTCTTGGCTGCACAGAAGCAGACTGAGGCGATTTGTGACATCCTGCCCCTGCGGGCAGCTGCTGCCTCCACCCGTCTGCCGGCCGCAGCGCCCCAGCCTGCTCGTCGCTGAGGGCGGCCCCCTGCGTCCGTCCCCGTGCTGCATCCGCAGCAGCCTCCGGCAAGAGGCCCCAGGACGGCGACCCAGAGAGGGAGGAAGCTGCTCTTTGGGGGATGGTGAAGGCACTTCTCCCTCCCCTGGAGGAGGGCCGGGTAGAGAATCTGGAACATCTCGACGAGAGAGCGGTTTTCTCTGTCCCTGGGTCCCAGGAGGGCATGTCGAGTCGCAGACGGACCAACACCGGACCACACTCATCCTCCTCCATCGCCAGCAGCGGGAGGTTCGAGAGCGTCAACAAAGGCCCTACTCACGCATCCTCTGCCAAACTGTGGAACCAGGTAAGCGTTGCACCGCACACTCAGACACTCTTCGGTCCGCCCACAAGCCCCTGCGTTCCACCTCACTGCCCCACTGCGGGAATGGCGGTGGTTCCGCTGGTCCCACTTGCACGGTATCTGGGTGCCTGGCTAGCGCTACCCAGCCCGTCTCGCTAGCTTCTGCGGACCATCAGCATCGGCTATGCGATTCAGTTCGCCCGGCGTCCCCCCAAGTTCAGTGGCATCCGCTTCACGGCAGTGAAGGCGGCCGATGCTCCTGTCTTGTGTGCGGAGATCGCAGTCCTACTGGCGAAGGACGTGATAGAGCTGGTCCCTCTAGCTGATATGAAGACGGGGTTTTACTGCCCCTTCTTCATTGTACCCAAGAAAGGCGGTGGGTTACGACCAATCTTGGAAATCTGCGTGTCTTGAACCGAACCCTTCACCGGTTACCGTTCAAGATGTTGACGCAGAAACGCATCTTTGGGTGCATCCGTCCCCGAGATTGGTTTGCAGCGATCGACCTGAAGGATGCGTACTTTCATGTGTCGATCCTTCCGCGCCACAGACCATTTCTACGGTTCGAGTTCGAACTGTCCCTGTCTCCCAGTGTCTTCACGAATGTTGCGGAGGGGGCTCTTGTTCCCCTCAGAACGCAAGGTGTTCGCATCCTCAACTATCTCGACGATTGGCTAGCGCAGTCTCGGGATCAGTTGTGCGAGCACAGGGACCTGGTGCTCCAGCACCTCAGCCAGTTGGGTCTTCGGGTCAACTAGGAACAGAGAAAACTCTCCCCGACACTGAGGATCTCTTTTCTCGGTTTGGAGTTGGATTTGGTCGAACAAACAGCACGCCTCCCAGAGGAACGTGCGCGGTTGGTGCTGAACTGCTTGAATTCATTGAAGGGCAGGACAGCAGTCTCACTGAAACAATTTCAGAGGCTCCTGGGGCATATGGCAGCTGCAGCGGCAGTTACAACGCTGGGGCTGCTTCATGTGAGACCGCTTCAGCATTGGCTTCATGGCCGAGTCCCGAGGTGGGCGTCGCAGCGTGGTCAGACCTTTCATTTCTCCGGGCAGGGGTGCCCCTAGAACAGGTCTCCAGGCATGGTGTGGTTTACGCGGATGCCTCCACCACCAGCTAGGGGGCCACATACAACGGGCACGCAGTGTTGGGGGTATGGACGGGCCCCCAACTGCACTGGCATATCAATTGCCTAGAGTTGTTAGCAGTGTGCCTTGCCTTGAACTGTAGTATGGCCGACGAGCTGTCACGAACTATGCTCCCAGGAGAATGGAGACTCCATCCCCAGATAGTCCAGCTGATTTGGAGACGTTTAGGAGCCGCTCAGGTAGACCTGTTTGCCTCTCCAGAAACCTCTCACTGCCAGTTGTTCTACTCCCTGACCACGGGAACACTCGGCACGGATGCACTGGCACGGGAACACACGGCACGGACGCACTGGCACACAGCTGGCCGCGGGGCCTGCGCAAGTATGCGTTTCCCCCAGTGAGCCTTCTTGCACAGACACTGTGTAAGGTCAGGGAGGGCGAGGAGCAGGTCCTGCTGGTGGCGCCGTATTGGCCCACTCGGACCTGGTTCCCCGAACTAATGCTCCTTGTGACAGCCCCTCCCTGGCAGATTTCTTTGAGGAAGGATCTACTGACTCAGAGATGGGGCACTCTGTGGCACCCGCGTCCAGACTTCTGGAAACTTCATGTCTGTTCTTGTTCATGTCCGGAGATTCTAGGTGACCTACCCCAGCAGGTAGTTGACACCA
Organism: Sinocyclocheilus rhinocerous; assembly: GCF_001515625.1. Classification (NCBI taxonomy): domain Eukaryota; kingdom Metazoa; phylum Chordata; class Actinopteri; order Cypriniformes; family Cyprinidae; genus Sinocyclocheilus; species Sinocyclocheilus rhinocerous. Next base: position 1,759,185 of record NW_015629521.1, read on the forward strand.
TCACTTCGGCGAGAGCACCGTCTACGAGACACGCCTACGCTT
>NW_015629521.1:1759662-1764597 GCF_001515625.1 Sinocyclocheilus rhinocerous
GCAAGAGCACCGTCTACGAGACACGCTTATGCCTTGAAGTGGAACCTGTTCGTCGAGTGGTGTTCTTCTCACCGAGAAGACCCCTGGGAATGCCCGATCTGGGTCGTGCTTTCCTTTTTGCAGCAAGGGTTGGAGCGAAGGCTGTCTCCCTCCACCCTTAAAGTCTATGTCGCTGCGATTGCTGCTAACCATGACCCCGTGTAAGGGAAGTCAGTAGGGAAGCAGGACCTGGTCATCAGGTTCCTTAGGGGGGCGAGAAGGTTAAATACTCCCCGGCCCCCCTCTATGCCCTCTTGGGACCTGTCTCTAGTGCTCAAAGCACTACAGCAGGGCCCATTTGAGCCTTTGCAGTCAGTCGAGCTAAAGTTTCTTTCAATGAAAACTCTGCTCCTGCTTGCATTGGCCTCCATCAAGAGGGTATGGGACCTACACGCATTTTTGGTCGACGATTCGTGCCTAGAGTTTGGGCTCAGGTAATCCTGAGGCCCCCGGCCCGGCTATATGCCAAGGTTCCTACTACCCCTTTCAGGGATCAGGTAGTGAAACTGCAAGCGCTGCCCCCGGAGGAGGCAGACCCAGCTCTAGCTTTGCTTTGTCCCGTCCGAGCCTTGAGATGGAACGTAGACCGGACACAAAGCTTTAGGACCTCAGACCAGCTCTTTGTCTGTTACGGAGGCCGGCAGAAGGGGAAGGCCGTCTCTAAGCAGAGGATGGCTGTCACAGTGTCTGGGTGTGGGGCCCTGGACTGGCCACTTGAGGGCACGTTTTTGTTCTGTTTTGATTATTTTGTTACTTTCAATAAACTGCAACTGGATCTTACCTTGTCTCTCCTGGCATTCCGTGACAGAAAATAGCAGCCAATACAAGATCCAGCAGTTTGTTTTTTCTTTTTCCTTTTTTTTGACAATGGACATCCAGATTGTCCCTCCTGCCACAGGGAAGGAGCGTATGAGTCGAGTCCGGACTCTGATGGCTCAGAGGCAGGAAGGAATGGAGGTTGGTGCGTTTGCCCGGAACCCTCGTTCCCTGAAGGAGGGAATGGAGACGTCACGTCCCAACGCCACGGCTGCTGTAACACTGCTGAGCGGCCGGGTCACCGGCTCGGCTCCGAAGCGAAAACCTGGTATGCGTTGCACCGGCTGCCTTTTTATGCTCATGCTGTGATCAGCGGCAGCTGGATGTAAATAGCACATGCCAATATGCATTGGCTCATTTAGTTTACACTCGAAGTGGATTGGTCTCTCTAAGCGAGATCCCAATTTGTTGGTCACGACGTGACGTCTCCGTTCCCTCCTTCAGGTTAAAATTGCATTTTTTTTCCTAGTGTAAAACAATCTGTCCACTACAGTAAAACAAATCGTTGTCTCTCATTACTCTCTCATTGTCTCTCATAGAGGTATGTGGGTATATAGGATTCACACACAGAGTGAGTCATAATCTAAGAAAGGGACTATCTCAATGTAAACAGTAATTAAAGCAACTCCCATGATTGTTAGCATGAGTCACGGGCATGAATGGGAGTATACACTAGTGATTACATATCAAGAGCCAGGCTGTTATTTAGCACTTTAAATTCAGAGTTGATGGGTCAGTCTATGCATGGGGAAATTAACGCATGCTCCTATTTAATGATCCTTAATATTATGTTTATCTTCACCTTCCACTTTCTTTATTGAACCCCCATAATCTTTAGCAGTAAACCAAAATATTTTTTTTTCTGCTGGAGATGAAATGCATTACTACTCACTTTGTTATTCGTAACAGCAGTCATTATGCAGCTGTGGTGGAGTGACATAATGTACAACACATTGCCTTTGTACAGAACAAGACACGCTTCCATATTTAATATATACAGTGATTTGGTGACCCTTTTACTGTTGTTGTTTTTTTTTTTGACAGTTTTAGCCTACAAATAAAATATGTTCCTATATAACTAATTACTATATTATGAATTTGAGATTTTTTTTTTGCATTCTGCCAATGCATAACATTACATTACATCATAATTAATGCTCATAATCAGTTACTTTTTTATGGATTACAAGTCTCCCTGAGATTTTAAGTTAAATAATTAAATAATTTAACAACACATATGCATGTTTTCTGATTAAATAATAGTGAGGTCAAAGTAATCTAAAAGTAGTCAGAATACATTACATGAAAGTAATCATCTTTTCATCATGAAATTTGTAATCAGTAACAGAATACAATTTGTAAGTAATCTACCCATCACTATCCACAAGTAATCCACATGACTCCAGTCCATCAATTAACATCTTGTAAAGCGAAAAGCTGCATGTTTGTAATAATCAAATTGTTGCTTCTGACTAAAATATGAGTCCTCTATCAATAATATTGCTTTCTCCAGTGAAAAATGGTCTCATCTGAATCAGGAGATAAATATGCACAGATCAAGCACAGTTTTCATGCAAAAAATCTGTCCTGTTCACGGGGAGTGAACTATTACTTTATTATTTTGCTTTGCAGTTTTTATCATCCACCAGGCAAAATGTAAGTATCATTCATGTTCATGTAAGTATCAGCAATAGTCATACAGATTCCTGCTTAAGTAAGCACTTCTATTAATGTTGGAATTACAAGAAACATAATTAGGTATTAATTACAAGTGGCTCATTATTGTTACTCAGTTATTACCTATGTAATTACACAATAACAGGAATAACTGGAATGTAAAGTTGGCTTGTACTTCCTCAATCCAAGTCGTAGCAGCAGGTCTGAAAAAGTCATTTTATGTACCTTGTAGGTTGCATTCCTACACCTGATGCAAATGTGCTCTTATCAAGCGAACTCAATGGATTTCATCCAGACACCTATTGAGATATTGGCCTCTGAAAGCCGCTATGGCTAGTGGTCTATGAGCGTGTGTTCTCAGCACCCGAGGTGAGAGCGAGCCTCTATTAGTTTACGTCAAAGATTGAAATGCTTTCAGAAATCCCCCCGCATGCTTCTCTTCTGCAGGTTAACTTTCCTGCTGCTACATTAATCACCATGACAACTGCCTCCACTCCGACTGTTCTACGTGGCCGTAAGAGCGAGCGAGGATGTCTTGATAATTTTGTATTCCAATTTCACACTTTGTGCTTATAGTCAAATCTGCTCAGACAACCTCGAATGCAAAACAGTATGAGCTTGCAAAATAAGCAGTTCATTATACAAGCATTTCGCAAATCTATGAAATCTCCCTCTGCTTTCTTAACTGAGTCCTTTGATGTGATTTAAAAACACATTCATTATTTGTCACTGGGATTGATAAAAAAATCTAAGCAGCGTAACAGCAGGCGGTATTGATTTTCCCTTAGATATTTTTCAATTAATATCTGCTAATGATCATATACATATTAACTTTTTTTTTGTTTCTTTTTTGCATGTGGTAAGACAGTTTTATACATGTGTTAATTTGAACAGAAAAATAATATAAATAATAACAAAATAATAAAAAAACAAAATTCTTATGATTCCTAATCCTAGTGTTACTACGTGGCTGCCAGGGTTTTGCATTGATAAATGGATTCTAGGGTGTTATAGTTGTTTTCTAAGTTTTTCAGAGTAGTTAAAGTACAGTTGCATGATTTGAAGTATATTGGTTCTGGACATGTTACATGCCAATGTTTCATTTTTAATCTTAAAAATCACCACAATTTCTTTCTCTTCGTTTCTTGAACTCCTGACATAAGTGGTTTGTTTAGGTCAGTAAAGGTGTATCTGATCAATCTTCATTTTGAAGTGTCTTTTACTCAGAATTTTACTCCTGCGTTTTGTGAGCATCACTGTAAAGCTGCATTAAAAAAAAAAAAACGAAGGGTCGTCTGTACATGATCTCCTCTCACAGCTTTATAATTGAACAAAGCAGTCGATTGAACATGTTGAAAAACTTACATAAATGCACACATGAACGTTCAATCTCTAAAGAGTTCATACAGTTCAGGATGTCTCACAGAAAAATACCAAATACACCAGTCGTTTGAGAAAAGTCATTCCAAAGTTTCCCTTGAAATGTAAGTACTTACCCTTACACCTGTCTATTTATCCCAGCCATAGATTAAGACTGAGTGCTACTGAAAGAAGAACATCTCTAACGCTTATTGTGTTCTTTAACTGCCATGGCCTCGGGTCAAAGATGTCTGCCATAAAACATCTCCCACATTCTACTGTTTAGACTAATGTTTCATTTAAAGCACTTAGGAATGTTAAAAGCTTACCTAGCCAAGGCCTGACCTGGCAGCCAATAGCACTCATCCTTTTTCAGTAAGTCCAAACACCATTTTCCTATTTCTGTGTACTTAAACTGTGTACTTGTACTAATATGAAAAACAAACTTTTATTGGTCACTAATTATGATTTATTATTCTTAACAAACTTAATTAATTTTATTTATCCACGTACATCATTTATATAGTTCTGTTTGAGTAGAAAACTTGTGCATCTCTAATCAATGGATGTGCATGATTTGAGGTGGAGCTATAAGAGCAATTCGAAAAAAAAATCGAAATTGAATTTGATTGTGCTTCATAGCGAAGTGTGGATCTGTGTTCATTTACATACGAGCAGCTCATGATCCAGTGTTTTCAGTGTTTCAGTGGCTCAGTTCACAGTAAATGTTGTTCCACGTGAACTCTTCTCTACATCTGCTCTGATTTTGGGTACTTATAACGTGTAGCTGGGAACACAACATGCACCAAGAATCTTCACAAACTTGTAATATGGACTTGCTTATAAATCTACGGTTGTCAACAAAAGAAAAGCTTTATGGAAAATGAATTAAGACAGCCATGTATGCCAATAGTAGTATTGTAATTTTACATTTGTGCTGTAAATTATTATTATTATTATTATTATTATTATTGACATATAAATACAAAATACCAAAACCTGGACATAAAAACACATCTTATTATATTTTTCTTAAATACTTAA
>NW_015629521.1:1764656-1764816 GCF_001515625.1 Sinocyclocheilus rhinocerous
ATTATTATTATTATTAGTAGTAGTAGTAGTAGTAGTAGTATTAGTATTATTGTGCAGCCCTACAAACATGTACAGCAAACCTGGAGGTAAAAAAATATATATATATATTTATACTAATATATATATATATATATATATATTAGTGCTGTCAAACGATTAA
>NW_015629521.1:1764973-1769921 GCF_001515625.1 Sinocyclocheilus rhinocerous
ATTATTGTTGTTGTTGTATTCATATATATTCACTCGATTTGTGGCCAGTTTTTGGAAGCCCTGCAAACTTGCACAGCAAACCTGAAGCTAAAAAAATATTTTAAATCACTATTTTTATCATAAAAATTGTAATTGCATTTCTCCCCCCCTAAATTGTGCAGCCCTGATCTGAAGCATTATTAATAAGTTAAGACTAGTTTATGGCAGTTATGGTTAGAGGTTTGTTCTAATTATAACAGCCACACTTGCCTTAGCAGACACAATAAGTAAAAACCGCACAATGATAAAAAACAAACAGATCCCAAATTAACTTTTTACTATGACACCAACTTTTTTCACAGTAATATGTTGACAGTAAACATGAGGTGAAGTGTGACAGCAGTTGTCATGTTGTTTACTGACAAAACCAGGGTGTGAAGTGAGGTATCTAAGACCCTGTGACGCCCGCCTTTATCCGCATCCGTGTTTTCTCGGTCAAAGGGATTTAAAAAATAAAAAAAATGAAAATAGCATCAAATCTGTCATCAAGTGACATGCCCCTCGTGCTGTCAGCATCTGAAGGGGTGAAGTGAAGTTAAAAATGGGGGGTTGGGGGTCGCGACGGGGAAGCGATGTCAGATCGAATCAACGTGTGTGAACGGCAACAGGTCATTTGCATTTTAATCATCGGAAGGTCAGGCTGGCTTGCTCCGTCATGTTTAGCAGACTGTGATTAAACGCACATTCTGTCGCAAAAGTAATTTATGGAGCACGAAGGATGCATTGACCCCTGTCACATTTTACACATCTCCATGTCCTGTGGCAGCATATGTGTGTCACACCGCTGTGATTTACAGATATACGGGTGACGTCACGGACACTACGTCCATGTTTTTATACAGTCTATGTGTACTGTACATGTATTTGGCCAAACAAAATTATAATTAATGAGTATCATAATTTTTTTTTACTTAAATCTAAATAAGTTACAACTTGCCCTTGTGTGATATTTAGAAAGAAAGAAAGAAAGAAAGAAGAAGAGAAAGTCTTCAGTATCACATGATCCTTCAAAAATCATTCTCATTTGATGCTCAAGAAATATTCTAAATATTTTTGTGGAAACTGTGATACATTTTTTCAGGATTCTTTGATGAGTAGAAAGTTCGTGAGTATGTGAAATATAAATATTTTGTAACATTCTAAATGTATTTAATGTCACTTTTGATGATTTTAATGAGTCCTTGCTGAATGCAAGTAATTTCTAATATAAATAAATAAATAAATAATTCAGCAAGGACACATTAAAATTAACAAAAGTATGCATCCATCCATCTCTCTCTCTCTCTCTCTCTCTCTCTATATATATATATATATAAATATAATAGTGCTGGCCTGGGCAGGCCTGCGTGATTAATCGCATCCAAAATAAAAGTTTTTGTGTTCATAATATACAGTATGTGTGTGTACTGTGTATATTTATGATGTCTATATAAAGACACACACATGCATGTATATATTTAAGAAAAATATGTTATGTTTATATATGAAATAAATTTATATATAATATAAATTATATGAATGTAAATATATTCATGTAAATACATGTAGCCTCACTATTTTCAAAATACTGTATGTCTGTGTCTTTATATATATACATAATAAATATACACAGTACACACACAAATATTATATAAACAAAAACGTTTATTTTGGATGCGATTACTCTAAGGTACTTCAAAGAACATCATGATACTATTCTGGTACATAAAACATGTTATGTACCAGAATAGTATTGTACTACCCAGCGCATTGTGCTGGTCTGCACAGGCTGGTACAACAAAACAACTCCACAAAGAAGGTTGTTAAAATTCCGTGTTTCCCTGCAGAGTAACGGGACCCCAGGTCAAACGGGACCTTTCTTGCCTCGGGGCCAAACCCCAAACGGCCAAGGGGTGACTTTCCCATAACAAACAGCCGAGGCCACACAGTGCCGTTCACATAATGTTTTTAGCAGACTGTCACCAAATAGCCAGTAAATGTGGCTGCACGTGCGAAGCATTCCTCCCCCTTTCCAGCGACTGCAAACAAGTACACAAAGCACTGCGGTTAACTGCCATTTAGCTGATAGCTTCATTATATCCCAGCACTCCGAAGGGAGAGAGACAGTATCTTTTCCCATGGAATACTGCACTCATTCCCAGTCAGATTTTCACAGTCTCTCATATGTGGGCTCACAGATGTCTCCCGGCCTCCCCCGGTCTTGATTCGGTTCTCATACATTAGCAGTTTAGCATTTGCATACTGTATCGTTCCTGCTTTGCCTGTCTGTGTACAGCGGAGGGACGACGGTTTTCTTTTTCTCACATGGCAGCCCAAATACTGTGACATAATTGTTCTGCTCCAGCTCATTATTAACAGTGACTTGCTGTGAATGCTCCTTCCATGCTCGGATGGGAATTATGGATGGTGTCAAATTAGGGGTTGTTATTTATATAAATGAACTGCCTTCCCCTGCATCTAAATATTTGACCACCCATGTCCAAAATATGTCAATAAATACACAGAAAGGTTTGTTGGTGCTGGTGTATGTCTGGCATGACATAACATTTAGTGCTTTATACAGAGATTTTAAGTTGTGTTCATTACTATTACTCCAATAATCCATAAAACTATGGATTATTAATAGGGACTAAGGGGTCGCAGACAGTTATGGGTCCCCCCATAAAAAAAATAAAAAATAAAAATAAAATAAATAAATAAAATAAAATAAAATAAAATGAGGAAGGTCATCTTCTTTTTCACTAAGGAAAGAAGCTATGTATAATATTTGTGTACTATTATGTATGTTGTTGCCAAACGTTTTCCTTTATCTGTGTATTTTCAAATTAATTTTAAATGCTATCACAGAATTGTATCACAGCGATTTGAGATTTTTATACCGTTTATAATTAACAATTAAGCTAATTAACTGTTCACAAATTTAACAATGTTTTTAAAGATAACTTTAAATGGGTGTTTAAATGATGGAAAAGTAATATATACAGATGCATTACCGTTCAACAGTTTGGGGTCAATATGATTTTAAAAAAAAAGAAATTAATACTTGTATTCAGCAAAGGCCACATTGCATTGATCAAAAGCGACAGTAAAGATATTTCTAATGTTACAAAATTGTTCTATTTCAAGTAAACACTATTCTTTTGAAATTGCCATTTATCAAAGAATTCTGAGGAAACATCACAATTTCCACAAAATTATGAATTGTTTTTCATATTAGAATAATTTTTAAAGGATCATGTGACACTGAAGACTGGAGTAATTATGCTAAATATAAAGACTGATTTCCGTTGTACTTTATTTTTTTTCTGTACTGTGGAAGTCAATGGGGGCTAGAAACTCTGTGGTTACCAACATTCTTCAAACTATCTTCATGTTGAGCAAAAGAGAGAAACTCATACAGGTTTGGAACATCTTGAGGGTAAGTAAATCATTTTTGGGTGAACTATCCCTTTAAGAGAAATTGATGGAACAAGTTATGATCTTTACTTCTTGTCCACTTGGCAAATTTAATGTATGTTCTGATAAAATGGACTGACCTATCGGAGATCATGTTATTCCCAGCCTGGTTCCTGACTAGCACCCCTCATTTTCAAGCTCAGTTCCATTAGTTATGCCACTAAAGAGATAGCAGCTGAATTCCCCGGCTGCCGCTACTGTTTGGAGAGGTGATTTGCCCACTCAGTGAGGTCAGGCCGGTGATGGTTCAGCATAATTAGGCCTGTGATCAGTGCATCCATCTCTCTACAGCTCAGCAAGCGCTGACCAGGCCGGAGATCAGCTCCCTGCTCCGGGAAGCCAGCTAACACGATGGGGAGGATTTAACGGGCCGGGTGCACGGGGGATTGAGACTGAGGTGTTGTGAAGACTTTGGGCCAGAATATATATGATATAATATAATTAATATAATATAATATAATAATTTGTAGTAATTTAGTAAAAAAAAGTGAAATTATCAATTAAGTGTTTTTATTTGCATAACGTGTATAAATTTAGTAATTTTATTTGAAAAATGTTTAAAATCTATTTTTTTTCATCAGATAATACTATTAATTTGTGCATACTTTACATGTAATTTTGTGTATTAGTCAGCACATCAAAATAAGTGCACTTCTTCAAAGCATGACAAAAGAACAATGATTTAGACTTTTTTCAAGAGAAACTTTTATTTTGACATTATTATAAAGTGGCCTTTTTCTTTAATACAATGTCTGCAAGTACAGGTTTTTTTTTAAACTATATGTTCCAGATTTGAAATACATTACAATTGCACAGTCAAATCAATGAAGCACTTTTTTTTCTTTCTTTTTTTTTTTGGCAAAGCACGGGGGATTGAGACTGAGGTGTTGTGAAGACTTTGGGCCAGACACAAAAAACTGTCAATGTGACTGCAAGAGAGGGCAATGGGTGCGTAACGGTTTGAAAAAGCAAATTTGGACTGAGTGCGAGTTGTTTATGTTATTTATTTCAATATCTGTATGCTTAAAAGCCCTCTGAAAGCATTCAGAATTAATGACCCATGCTGAATAAAAGTCACATTTGTTAAATTAAGAAGGCAGAAGCCAAAAGAAAAGAAAAAATATGGGCCTGTACAACCAGAGACAGATGTGTTTCTTCCAAATTCAAACACATTTGTCTTCATTGTAGATTTTGACTGTGCAAAATTCTGTGTGCACTTTGAGAGTTTATTAATCATATATGGATGTTTCTACAACTTTGTGCACTTTTATCTCCCAAGGGGATGATTTGTTATTAAAACTAACAGATTTTCCGTTTTGTTATATGAACGTCACATTAATATTGTATCAGCATTTTTACCATTACCATTCATTTCTGCAACATTACTTTTATGTATAGATTATATTGTTTTACCCTTGTCCCAGACTCAGATTTTCAATCGTAATATATGAAA
>NW_015629521.1:1770077-1783663 GCF_001515625.1 Sinocyclocheilus rhinocerous
TGTATATATATATATATATATATATATATATATATATGCACACACACACACAAATAAGGTAGAAAGGTAGATAACAAATATGATATAATATATATGATATAATATAATTAATATAATATAATATAATAATTTGTAGTAATTTAGTAAAAAAAAGTGAAATTATCAATTAAGTGTTTTTATTTGCATAACGTGTATAAATTTAGTAATTTTATTTGAAAAATGTTTAAAATCTATTTTTTTTCATCAGATAATACTATTAATTTGTGCATACTTTACATGTAATTTTGTGTATTAGTCAGCACATCAAAATAAGTGCACTTCTTCAAAGCATGACAAAAGAACAATGATTTAGACTTTTTTCAAGAGAAACTTTTATTTTGACATTATTATAAAGTGGCCTTTTTCTTTAATACAATGTCTGCAAGTACAGGTTTTTTTTTAAACTATATGTTCCAGATTTGAAATACATTACAATTGCACAGTCAAATCAATGAAGCACTTTTTTTTCTTTCTTTTTTTTTTTGGCAAAGGAATACATAATTTGAGATGCGGTGGAAATGACAATGGTAGAAAACACCGACAATAAAGGCAGAATTTTCCTGTGTGGTATGTACTGTAAATTCACTGCTGGACATTAATAGCAGACAAATAACATAATCTAGTGAGTGTGTGAAAATATGTTTTAAGAGTGCTTATTTTTTAAAGGTCCACAGGACCAAAATAGCTGAAGAAAGATCCGAATATTGGATTCCAATAATAATCCTGGCAAAAAAAAAAAAAAAAGGCTCTAAACCGTCTGGCTGTGGCCGTGTCTGCGCTTCCTGTCTGGTTTTGTTGTGGTTGCTCAGATATGGAATCACAAGCACTTGTGCCAGACTGCTTAGCATAGACTCTGTAGTACCCGCAACCCCCCGTCTTCCTCTGTGCCCCCGTGGCTCAGGCCGAGGCTCTAATGAAGTCTATGAGATACTGTATGCCTGTCATGCCCCGCTGCTCGTCTGATCAACAGAGTGAGAACATTTACTTTCCCTGCATGCCAATTAATTATGTATAGATTATATTGTTTTACCCTTGTCCCAGACTCAGATTTTCAATCGTAATATATGAAAAAAAAATGTTTAAAACTATTGTAACATTTAGCATATATATATATATATATATATACAGTGGGTACGGAAAGTATTTATATTAATGATTTGTTATACAATTTCCACCAAGAACACGTTTTTATTTCGCCCCAAAAAGTTAGTTATTGGTTGCAAATACATTTTTAAAAAAAGTACTTTTAAGAGTCAAAACAATTAAGGACCCTTTTATTTTTAACAAGGGAATACATAATTTGAGTTGACACTGTTTCAGAAAATATTATAACATGAACAATAATAACAGAATTTTCCTGTGATGTACTGTAAATTCACTGTTGGGCATTGTTAGCAGACAAATAAAATAATTTAGTGAGTGTGTGAAAATACGTTTTAAGAGTGCTTATTTTTTAAAGGTCCACAGGACCAAAATAGCTGAAGAAAGATCCGAATATTGGATTCCAATAATAATCCTGGCAAAAAAAAAAAAAAAAGGCTCTAAACCGTCTGGCTGTGGCCGTGTCTGCGCTTCCTGTCTGGTTTTGTTGTGGTTGCTCAGATATGGAATCACAAGCACTTGTGCCAGACTGCTTAGCATAGACTCTGTAGTACCCGCAACCCCCCGTCTTCCTCTGTGCCCCCGTGGCTCAGGCCGAGGCTCTAATGAAGTCTATGAGATACTGTATGCCTGTCATGCCCCGCTGCTCGTCTGATCAACAGAGTGAGAACATTTACTTTCCCTGCATGCCAATTAAGCCCATCGCCTTCCTCAATGCTTTTCCCACCATCATTAAATCAACGGCAGCATTGCACAGTGCAGCACACAGAACCACGCAAAGGACAACATATTCTCAAAACCTGAGCAGCTTAGTGATTGCATCTTAAGTTGGAATCAAACTCCGGTTTAGACCAAGCAGTGCAACAAAGAGTGAAAAGAACCTCAATGTTTTTGCTTACTATCAACAGGATCAGAAAATAACTAGGGTTCAGGGCAAAAATGCCCCAGATATTCGAAATGTTGAGTTAAAATTTGCTTTTTAGTTATTAGTTATATATATATATATATTAGCTATGTGTGTGTGTGCCACATTAGCATTACCATTTATTTTTGCAACATTTTAAATTACTTTTATATATTGTATTGATATTCCCTTGTCTCACAGATTTTCAATAATAATGTATATAAAAAAAACAATCAATAATATATATATATATATGTCTGGTTTCCACAATAATATTAAGCAGCACAGCTATTTTTAACATTAAGAATAAATGAATGAATGAATGAATTCCAAATCAGCATATCAGAATAATTTCTGGTGGATCAAGTAATACTGAAGACTGGAGTAATGATGCTGAAAATTCATTAACAAATCCCATATATCCCATATCCCAAAATACATCTTAAAATATATTCAGATAGAAAACAGATATTTTAAATTAATAGTATTAGTAATATTATACAATATTACTCTTTTTTACTGTATGTTTATCAAATAAATACAGCCTTAGTGAGAAAAAGAGGCTTCTATAATTCTATATTCTATAATTATATAAATTATACAAGTTTTTCAAAATATATAAATCAAAATGAATTTTTTAAAATTTAAATTCAATTACTATTTTGAAAAAAAAAAGAGAGAATTAAATGGAGTTAGTGCTTTTATATTTTTACATTTTTATATGTTAATATTATTTTTTTTTTTAAATTGCACCTGAAAATCAATTCCAAGAGAACATATTGCCCTTTAATTAAAAAAGTTAATTTCTGACACTGCTGGATACATTTAAATTGTTTTGAAAAAAACATGAAACATAGTATATGGAGGCTTAGATGCCATTTTTGAGATTCCTTAAAGAATGTGTAGCCTGGAATCTGTCTCTCTCTCTCTCTCGCTCCCTGCTTGAAACAGTGTGAGATAAAGGGCACTTTTGTCTGAATTAATATGCTGCTCATGCACAGAGGGCATATTATTCCCTTTTATTTGTGTCAGAGCGGTGGGAGGAACCTGGCGGTCTCCAAGCTGAGACAGCGTTGGCAGCATCGCCGCAGACATCTCCATGCCTGCATATCTTTACAGCAAGAACCATTTCCCTTTGAAGGGCCAGATATAGACAGATTTCACCTATTCATCCTTCAGAAGAGCCCTGAGTTTGCTGTTTCACAGGCCTTGCATTCATCACACACACTCACAGGAAAAGTAGGAGCAGCTATATAACAAATCAAAAGTAACACACAAAAATGCATTCATCATTAATAATGGACAACTTGGTGCAGGCTGGTGTAGTGCACAAGAAAACCAGGTTACGATTTATAGAATCAATATTTCATGCCGAACATCTGTCTGTATATTTTTTGCCAATGCATTCAGATGTCATTACAAATAACTGTCAAAGGGAGGGTTTAATCTTCCTGCCTTGCTGAGCACAATGAAATATTTATAGAAACTCACTGCATTGCTATTGTCCGAAATTTGACAGAACAGGGAAATAAAATAAAAGTGGTTATGATTACAGCAAGCGAGTGAAGGATGGACTGTATTATATATATCTATGAAACCGTTGAAGCAATAAGCCTCGAGAGGCTGTGTGTTAATAAGGGGTGTTCTCAAAACCCACAAAACACCACCATAGGGGGGATTTCCTTGCAAAAGATGTGCAAAGATGAAAACTCATTTGTGAAATATGCCTAAATTAAAACTGCAGCCTATGTTCACTGCACTATGTTCACTGTTTATTAAAAACAGACTTATGAAAGAGTTCTTATAAAACACTAGACTAGAGGTTATGAAATGCCTAAAGTAATTAAGTAAACAAAAGATGTTGCACCATTTGCTTATTTATATCCAAGAGCTTATTTTGGATGTAAGTACCTTAAAGCAGCTGTATGTAGTTTTGTGTATTTTTGTGTACCAACGGTTAAGTGAGTGGAATTCACTGTCATAATTACAGTGGATAGCTGTGCGTTTGCCGCTGCCGTAAAGCAATCCGCATTTTCGCGGAATTTCGTACCAGCTCAGCAAACGTCGGATGGGAACGTGAAACAGAGGCTATTCACCTCATTAGAACTCAGTGTACCATCAAAATGATTTTGAAACTGATATTTCAAGGTAAAAATGTACATACACTTCCTTTAAAGGGGTCATATGATGCTTTTTTAAAGATCATTATTTTGTGTATTTGGTGTAACAGAATATGTTGACATGCTTTAATGTTCAAAAAACACATTATTTTTCAAATACTGTACATTATTGTAGGTCCTCTATGCCCCGCCTCTCTCAAACGCTTCGTTTCCTACAAAGTCCCTCCTTCCGACAAGCGCAGTCTGCTCTGATTGGCCAGCTGACCCAGTGCATTGTGATTGGCCGAACACCGCAAGCACTCGTCGGAAATGTAACGCCCCTTACCATAATCCCGAGCTTCATCTTTCAAAATAAATGTAAATACCGAGCCCGAAAGGGGAACAGAGACAGACACAGTGATGAAGCTGGTATGCGTTTGCAGTACACAAGCCGCGGTTATATGGGTAGCCTATAACGTGACATTTTACAGTGTCACTATACTGTCAAACACGATTTATTTTTACATAGATTGTGTTGCTGCATCTTGAATATCAGGGTCAAAAAGGAGACGTCCCATTTTATTGTCTGCTTCAAATTAAACTAAATAGTGGTTTTATTTACATAGAAAGCATATTAGATGCAAGTAAAATGTCTACTTTAATGTTTAAAATGCAGTTTGTGAAAATAAAATGTCAAAATATGAGTGAAATTATGTAAAAAAAAAAGGCCTTTAACACTAGCTTATATATATATATATAAAACACTTGCTATGTACTGTGTTAGGCTAACCAGGCTAAAGAAAGCAGACTTATAAAAGTGCAATAATATTGCCAGACAAGAGAAAACACTAATTTATTTAAACATTGGATGTTTAGACAGCTAGAAAGCTATGTGCTATTGAATATTTATATATATTTTTTTTTTAATAAATTGGCATATTAAATTATTAGATTGATTTATATTATTATTTAACTCTTTAAGTCAAGAAGTGTTAATTAAATTTCACTGGTATTGGTATTTTGACAACCAAATCAGTACTCCTTATATAATAAGAAATAATACAGAAAAACTAGGCAGAAAAGAGAGAGAAGGAAAGACTGTTGCCAAGCATTAGCCCACAGTCTCTCCTGCAGCCTGGGTCCATTGCATCTGGCAGAGGCCGCGGTTTGGACAGCACTTGCATTCTTCTTCGGTTTATCCCAGGGCATTCACAATTAAACCCTAATAGCCCCTCACACAAAAAGAGCACTCAGAAAACGGAAACGAAGAACAGTGCAACCACTCATGTCAAATTATTTTCAGGACTCTTTATAAGCAAGTCTGTTTTGGGGGAATGCCTAATATGCCATTACATAGAAGCTGTTGGCCTGGGATTTGCTTCTTGATCTCCATAACAGATACAAAGCTGTTTTTCTCTGCTTGGACAGCTCTCAGCTCTTTAATTGGACATTTATGACCGGTTTTAGATGGGATGAAGTATTCTCTCTTGAAGTCTGCTTTCTAAATGTGGTTTTAGGATTATATGTGGTTTATCAACTAAAGTGGTGATCTATCAGCAACACTGTAGATGAAATGAAAACGGACTGTATTTACTTTCTCAATGCACTTTCCTGATCTTAATGTACATTGGCTCACATAATTGCAACAAACAAAAAGTTTGTGTTTTTAATCATTCATTGAAATGTGATCATTTTCACTACATCTGAACCAGCCTTTAATGACTGGTGGCATAGCAGCACGTTGGATTGTTGTTGTGACTGTTCTTCTAGAAACAGTGTCCAAGTGGACACAGCATAAACTGATACAGCATTTTGAAGATAGGTTTCCTCAATATTTCCAAATATAGGTCTGGTTTTAGTTAACAAGCCATTCTACCTCTGTTTGTTCTGTAGAACACAATATGGCATGACAATATTCCAGTCTTGCAGTAATGTAATACTCCTTGCATACTGCGTATAGTCTGCAGAGCCGCCACAGTGGGAGAATCGCTGTCTTAAACAGCATATGGGATGGCAGTGGTCCAAAAGCCCATGCAAACGATTTTCAGCCTCAAAATAAATGAAATCAATGATACCGCCAGGCCTCCCAGACCCCTGCCGAGAGTGAGAACATGACTTTAGTTTTTAGTTCTTTTAGTAAACCAAAGGCACTTTCTAAATGAAGGGCATGTTTGTTTGTTTTTTTTCCTTTGGTTCACTCAAGGGAAAGGACTAAATATATTTAAATATTTGTTAGGTCCTATTACTACAGCTCATATTAACACAAAAAAATCTCTCAGCATAGTATGAGTATGCATATATTGATTAATGTTTTGATTTAATTTAAGCATAAATTAAGGCTTTAAATTCAAAAACCATTTGAGTTGGATACATTATTCCATTTTGGAGCTTAAAATGTTTGGAACTTTTATAACATTGGCTTACGTAACATTTACTTTCATAACATGGAAAAAAAAACAGCTTTAAAAATGCAGGTTTGGATCGACATGAGGGTGAGTGAATGATTGCGGTATTTTTGAGATGAACGAATGTCTTACTGGGTTTGGAACAACACGAGGGTGAGTAATTAATGACAGAATTTTCATTTTTGGGTGAACTTACCCTTTAATATGTATAGTTCATACTTTGTTGATATTTTTGGGCAATTTACTGACGAAGAAAACAGCCTAGACCAGTTAAACTGGTTCAGCAAGTGATTGACCAAAATGGCCAGTATAAGGTATGTTTAGACACTTCAGTACTGGTTAACAAGCATGACTACACTGGTCAATCTGGTCTAGCAACAATAGTCAGGTTGTGCCAGGCCAGCATTGCCCATTAAAAACAAGTTAAGGCCAAACTGGTCTATGCTGTTTTCAACAGGAAAGGCACTTTGTAGCATATATTAAGGACAATGCTGAATTAACATGTTTGTAGTTCAGTGAGTTAGCAGGGTCTCTAAAGGTCTACATTAGCAGTCCATCAGCCCTGTGGGATTTTCATGCTCTGTTTCAGCACAGTTAGATTGGTGGGCAATGAATACTAACGACGGACATTTTTAGAGGTCCACTCGAGGGGAATGGAGACAAAGAGTCAATTTGACATACTTCACCATGTCAACTTCAGATGAGAGCACTTTTGCCTTGAGAGCATTGGTCACAACTCCTCAAAGCAATGCAATCTCAAACATTTTGTGACTTCCTAGAACACATATTAGGAAGCCTTCCCACTGACATAATATTACTACAGGAAACCCACTACAGTAAAACAAAGGAAGTTACAAGATCTGGGGTTGGCTTTTAAAGGGCTGTTTATGCATTGCTTTGGCTTTTGAAGTGGAGTGGGAGTTAGGACATATGATAGGTTTCATGTCTGGGAAACCACAATCACACATTTAAAGGGGTAGACTAAACCGCCACATCAGTATTGTTGGCGATTACTTGCTTGGTTGCACTCTTGACAGAAAAACGGATCTAAAAACACCCAAGTCCACTTTACAGGGTACTTTGTTGTTATAAGATGGTGCCACATTACATAATACATAGAAGTAATCCTGAAACCTTGCCGTCAAGACCTCTGCTTTTAAGGGCTTGGAGCAAGGCTTTCCTCTTTCGCCATGGTGCTGTGCTTTCCTTCCTTTCAGGCCATCCTGGGAACCTGGAAAAGTAATTACATCATTGTGCCCGGCCTTTCAAACTCCTCCGAGTTGAACTGTGGGAATTGTGATACAGGAAGGAAAGGATTGCAGGTGTGTTTGGAATTACTGCGCAAGAACAATGGAGGAACTGTAGAATAGGCCACCGGCATCATGCAATTTCGGACTTGTGTACACATTAAAGTATGGCATCTGCTGTGTTGTTTTGCTTTTGTCCAAACTTTACTTTTCACTAGAGGCCTACAGAATGTTATGTACAAGTATACAGCTTCTGATGAGCTGACATTCAGAACACAAGAGGGTTTTTTTAGACGGCATATTTGTAACCCATGATTCACATTCTTATTTGCACGTTTACAAGGTTAAACACATTGAGTCGTCAAGTATAGTATACGTCAAGCGTTCAACCTTTTAATAACTACTTGTCCATCTGTGAAATTGTTGGCAACTAAATCTGCTCTGGAAAAAATAAACAATATAAGGAAAATGGCAATACTAATTTGTGACCAATACTAATTTGTACTAGGTGGCTAAATCACATGACTTGGGTTTTACGAAAATGTATGACTTTTATACAATATTTCCTTGTACAGTGATGGTTAGGTGAGTTAAAGGGGTCATATGATGCGATTTAAATTTTTCCTTTCTCTTTGGAGTGTTACAAGCTCTTGGTGAATAAAGAAGATCTGTAAAGTTGCAAAGACTAAAGTCTCAAATCCAAAGAGATATTCTTTATAAAAGTTAAGAGTCAGTCACGCCTACCTAAAACGGCTCGTTCTAACACGCCCCCACATACCTACATCACTATATTCTCGCTGTAGTATTGTTGCTGCCGCCATGTCGTGAAGGCGCTGTGTGCTTCGTTGTGAAAGCGAAATTACTTTGTTTGGTCTTCCAAAAGAGGACGATATCCGCTTCGTCATGCCTGGAGCTGATCTGTGCTGGTCGCTGAGGGAATACATCAACTTAGTGCTGTGGATCGCCGGATCGGCTTTCACAGTGGACGAAGCCCGGGGTGCTTCACATGTGCTTGCCGCTCCTTCATCGGATCCGCTGGCTGCGCCGTTCTCGACCCTGCCACCTCAGCTCACTCTAGCCCGGCAGCGCACGCTAAGCCGGGGCTTCCCCTCACGCTAGGCCGCTGAGTTTTTCGTTGTGAAAGTGAAACTACTTTGTTTGGTCTTCTAATAGACACGACTACAAATCAGTGGTTAAGTTGTATTTACAACACTGTTCCAGAACAGTTTAACCCAAATATCCAGATGTGTGCAGCACATTTTATGGAGGACTGTTTACTGATCCTGGGAGAGTAACGTTAGACTAAAATGGCAGTTCTGACTCACGTAAGTACGTTTTCATTTAAAGGATTTGCCACTGATGATTCAAACGCGAGTTTTGGGCAGTGTGGATCCAACATACATATTCTTACGATTCTGCATTCTTGTAAAAACTCTAATGACTTGCATGAGTGTGGGTTGGTTTGTCATAACTTTTTGAATTGTTTCCACCAAACGCTGAAACTAAACAGAGATTGTCTATGTAATATTTAAAACTGTTCTTTAATAATTGACAGTTTACATCAGAATGATTTTGCAAATGGTTTTAAAACTAAATATAATTAAACAGCTGAACATTTTTTTTTTGCGTTTACAAAACCATTATTTAAGTTGTCACAGATAGTTAGACTACACTCTAAAAATTATATTAAGTTAGATTTATTAGAATGTTTTACAAGACAATACTATTTCTGTTTTTCTACTTCAACATTTAATTCAATGTGTTACTTGCCATTTATTTGCATTTGTTTGTGAAATTTACTAGCAATTCCTATGAGAAGTTAAAATCATGTCAATTCAGTGTAATGATAAATGCAGAAATTCGTGTTTCATTTGACTCTCAGAAAAGATCTGTTCTGCAAAGCGCACAAATATTTAACAAACTAAACACTGTTTCATTTATGACTGGTTAGTTTAACAGATAAATGTGCAGATGCAGATAAAAAAAAAATAAAATAAAAAAAAAATTATGGTTAACCATAGTATGAAAAAGTATTTATTAATAAAAGAAACCATAGCATAGTGGCATACAAAGTGACTGCCGATCATCAGATTATGTTGACCGTGAAAAAGAAGGGCAGTGTACAAATAAACCTTTAACTTTGAAAAACATTCCGTCTTTGTTGTGTCTGTTCACGTTGTGTTTATACTGAGAGCTGAAGGTCATTTGCCGTTCATTTCATGTCCAAACTACCATTATATGGACATATTCTATGTCCCCCCTTCTACTATCAGTTACCCCAAAAATAGTTCTAGTTCCAGTAAGGGTACAGACGAAAGATCATTTGCTCCAATTCATGTCCACATACCATTTTTCATGTTTTCATTCTTTGTGTGCTGTAATCCCCTTAGCAGCATTGTGCGGTTCCCCTCTGACAGCTACATAAAAGGCTTCTGCTTTGAGACAACATGTGTATGAAGATCCGTCCTCCAGTCAAAACATCTTAGCTTTATTGACTGCTGCCGTGTCTCGCTAATAAAAGAGGGCACGTCTTTTGTTTATCCACAACACCCCTCTTAGCTATGAGCGTTGTCTATTGGATTGCCTTGGAAAAAGGAAAGGAAAATAAATCAAGTGTGAGTCGTTTTGGTGCCAGGGAGGTATTTATCTCACAGATGAACTGCAGAGCACATCTCCCTCAACGCTTTTCTCTTGTACCCCTGTAGGGTTCACGTTCTTGTTTCTCATAAACTCTGTATAGGTGAAAAATAAATCATGCATATAGTAAGAGTCTGGTTTATTCTGCATTTGAGTGGTTGTACACTGCAACTGAAATGTAACGAAAACTACCAGGTATTTACAGCTGTTTAGAAAGTTGTTTGTCTATAGGCATACAAATTATAACTTTGTGTTTGCTTAAGGAAGCATCTGTTACTTTTGCTTATACTTAAGATTAAGGATCCGAACAGACTTTCACCTAAAACGGGTGAAAGCATTTTGTAGACTCACACTCAATAAGGTATCTGGAGACTAGAATGTCATAGAGACTTGGAAGGGAAGGAGCCTGTAAATTACCACCTGGCAACCAACTAGAATGCCCTAGCAACAGTATAGTAATCAGTGCTGGGTAGTAACTGTAATCTGGATTATGTAATCAGATTCCAAAATTTAAGTACTTGTAGTTAGATTATATTGCATTTTAACATACTCGTAATCAGACTACAGTTACTTTTTTATTGATTACATGATTACATATTATTTACACATTTGTGTATATTATTTAATTTGTTTTTTTCATCTTTTAAATGTCCCTTTCTAAAACAGCCTACCGCTTATATACATTCAGATAGTCTTCCAGTTTTGTGGGCATTCACACAAAGACCAACCACTAGTCAGGTGACTAATTGCACAGAAAATTGCAAGGCCACACAGCATTTAACCACTGAATTTACACAATAATTTCAATTTTAAGAAGTGTTATCTCAACATTTTAACATTGCATCAACTATTGATGAACACATGAATTTATTATTTACTCTAAAAAATAAGCATTTATGTATATATAATCTGTATAAAGAACAGCTTATCCACTGTATCACATGATTTCATTGTGTAGGCAAAACATGCTTCATCTTTTATAGTTTAACTGAATGTAAAAATTTCCCTACCAATGTTACATCTTTTGCCCTTGCTTCAAATCATCTGGAAAAATAGTATTTTGACGTTAAAGCTCAGTTGAATGTAAGTCACAATCATGATCCCACAGGTCTTCAGAAATCAAGAGAAACCACGGCTTATCTGAGGTCAGTGAGGGATGTAAAGACACAGTCGACTCGCTCCATTTATTACGTAATTTAGTTCAGTTAAGAATTACTCACCCGAACAGTCAGACAACTGGACTCAGTGCCAAGACATATTTTACACTTCAAAGTATACACTAGGGGATTACAGACATATATAAAATAGAAATCTAATATAGCGATCAAAAAAAAAAAAGTTGGAAGAATTGATCCCAGATATGGTAACTGGGATGTCTGCCAGTTTTTTTCAAGGCTATTATGGGTTTCTGTATCCCTGGATGAAAATGATACTCTGCTGGGCCATGTGTCCATATTTTTGATGTATTCTGCGTGTCATATTGAGGATAAGTGATAATGGTGCGGCTGCGATATCTCGTTCTGCAACTTTCATGCAGACAAATGATAAAAGGCTGTGTTTAACAGCGGACGTATGTTTCACTGGAATGAATCATCATAATGTTATTAATCGTAATGTGATTACTGACAGACTCTCTCCGCAATTGGATATCAGGTATCCTGTTGATGTTACCACTGATTTACAGAAAACAATTATGAGTGCCTGAAACCCATTATTTCTGAGTTGTGCCATTCTTAATTTGTAGGGGCGGATGTGAGTGAGTGAGTGTGTGTGTGTGTGTGTGTGAGAGAGAGAGAGAGTCGGCATTGTCTCCAAGGGGCATTGACAGAAATCAGATCTTGCAGGCTGTTATTTGTACAAACCTTCTCCACACAATTGTAGATGTGTCCATTGTTTCGTAAAAATGAGGTGAAAACTGTCACAAATGCGTGAATGCAGGTACGACAGTTAGCGGGAGCTAGAGATTGGGGTTTATTACGTTTTAATATGGATATTTTTGTAACACAAATGCATTACTTCACTTCAGAAGGCCTTTATTTTCATGATGGATGGATGCACTTATTTTGCTTCAAAATCTCGACCCCCATTCACTCTCATAATAAAGCTTGGAAGAGCCAGGACATTTTTTAAATATTTTTTAATAATAAAGAAAAAAAGTCATATACACCTACCCTGGTGAAAATATCCCAGCAGGCACCGGACGTCTATGTAACGTCAGGTTGACGTTGGACATGACGTCAGACAGATGTTGCATTTTGGTTGAAAATGAAAATTGATGTTGACTTAACATTGGATTTTGGTTACACAACCTAAAAACAACTAAATATCTATGTCAGCTGACGTTGGTATTGGACATCAATTTAACATTGACATTAGACGTTGAATTTACATTGAATTTTGGTCACCCGACGTCGCAACCGAAATTTAACCAAATATCAACGTCTTATGTGCCTGCTGGGATGTACTAAAATGTATTCTAAATACATTTATTTAATGCTAAGTGTACTACATATACATTTACATATTTATGCACTTAATAAAAATGCCCTGCAGTTGTACTTTTAGTATACTTAACGTCTGCTAAATTGGAACTACTTTTGTGCTTAATAGATTTAAGTATATTTGATTGTGTAAAGTGGAACGATTGTAAGTATACTTTAGGCACACTTTAAATATTTTGCATGGCTTGAGGGTGAGGACATTTTTTTTTAAATGCATTTTTTGCAAGTCAAATAAAAAGTTTTACTTTAAAATATAGTTTAGCAACAGGCTAACATCAAATTACTGGAATTGTGCTTCACTATGCCCAGGTGAAAAAGACGTAGTATTAAATGTATTAAAAATATACTTGAAATTCAAGTAGTATGTTTATAATACATTTGTATTCCCAACATGCTTATTTGAAGTGCAATAAAAATATATTGAATTGCATTTTAATATATTTCTCGTATTTTTGAGTGAACATTGTGTTCCCTGGTAGGGCACTGCAGAAACGTGCTGACGGTGAATATGGTGTACAGGATGGTGTTTTCAGTCTCAGTCGTGTTGGAACATGTGCATGAGATGGTTTTCATTTAAACGAGGAGCGAAACGAACAGAAAATGTAAAGGTGCTGCATGCTTTCATCCCCTTATCTATACTGTAACATCATAAA
>NW_015629522.1:0-475 GCF_001515625.1 Sinocyclocheilus rhinocerous
TGGCACTACCCACTCAGTAAGACTGGATAACACTGGGAAAACGGAAGCCCCATCTTTCCCGAAGGAGGTTTCAGAAGCACTTACACATATGAACAACCGTTTAGGCGCATATGGAAGATTAGAGGTGATTGTAACCCTCTTGGAAAATAGCAGGAAGTCTGCCGGGGAAACACGGGCTCTGAGGCTATACCGTGGACTTTACACACATGGGATTCACTTAGGTCTCTACATATGGAACCCAGCCCTCTACAGGTTCTCACGGATTCATCGAGTGAGGGCCTGGCGCCGGACGCTCCGCCACGTCTGGCTGCCGAGGGGATAGAGGAGCTCGACATGGTCTACGATATGGACTCTCTGGAGCGGTTTTAACCAGCCGACCCGAAGCCGGGGCCTCTCATTACTTCTACCCGTTTGAGGTGAGAACACAGGAGGATATCGGCTCCACACGAAGGCTATAGAATCTAGTGAACGTGTT
>NW_015629522.1:687-799 GCF_001515625.1 Sinocyclocheilus rhinocerous
TAACAGACAAAGAGCTGGTCTGAGGTCCTGAAGCTTTGTGTCCGGTCTACGTACCATCTTAATGTTCGGATGGGACAGAGCAAAGCTAGGGCTGGGTCTGCCTCCTCCGGAG
>NW_015629523.1:0-40421 GCF_001515625.1 Sinocyclocheilus rhinocerous
TCCTCCAGACCTGCTGGATGAAAACTTCCACCTCCCCCTCACACTTTCTCTCTCCAGACAACCGCACCAGACCGTCATGAAGAGCCAGAGAGGAATCTGAAAAAAGATCTCATGTTTTAGTAAAATAAGAATTGTGTTAGAACATAATAAAATAGTCTTCATTATACATAATATAGAGAGTTTATTGGTAGTATTATAGTCTCAGTGTCAAATAAGTTTACCAGAGCAGATGACTCCAACATCTCGACTATGAGAACATTCAGCTCGACTCCATGAAGAGATGGAACATTCTGAGAGTTTTGTTTCATTCCTGTCACAATCAAACACATCAGCCCAGATTTCACCACTTCCCTCTCCAAACCAGTCTAATCCCACAACAGACACAGCAATCCCACAATTCAGCTGCCCACAGAGGACATTGGCAGCTCCCATATCCCAGCATGCATCACACACTGTTCCCCACTCATTGAGAAACTGAAGCTCCACTCTTCCAGAACAAGAGTCTGAACCGTTTTCTAGTCTGAGATCAGTGTAACCTGAATAAAGAAGAGAGAGAATATAAATAAAGCATAATCCAGTTGACAAAGAAATTATGCTTAATTGAAAAAAAATTAAAAAGACCCTGAATATTGATACTTAACCAGAGCAGATCAGGCCCACAATGTTGTCAAAGGTGCAGTTGTGTTTGAGTGATGATACTGAACAGAATGAAATATGAGATTCATTTCCTCTGCACTGAATCTCTTGTGTCCACATCTGAGCGTCTCCTTTGTCAAAAGCAGCTGCTCCCAGCACCTGTACAGGAGCCCCACAGTCCAGCTCTCTACACACAACCTCTGCATCCTGCTGGTCAAAGGCAGCATCACAACCTCGCTTGGACTATTGCTTGTCTTGGATTACCCGTTTGCTTCACCCTCAGGATATTGTTAGCCGCCGATCGACCACGCCTGTTTTGGATTACTCTTTTGTCTTGCCCTCTATATACCTATTTGTCATTGTTTGACCCATGCCTGTTATGACCACGTCTCTGTCTAATAAAAGCCTGCAGATGGATCCGCACGTCTCACGTCTCGTTCGGACCGTTACAGAAATGTTTATTTTATACTTTATGTATAATGTTTATTTTAGACCTGGACATTATTTATCACATGAAAAAAAAATAGTGGTACATTTTTTAATTACATATTGAAATTGTTGGTCATCCATTAAGCACCATTTATTAATGTAAAAACAAAACTAATTTTTAAATTTAGTATTTTTTTTTATTTATTAATAAGAGGTTTAAGGCAAGTGGTTCATCACTATGGACCGGTTTGAAGTAGTTTACCTGAGCAGATGACTCCAGCACCTTTAGTGTGATCACAGTCATATTTAACCCATCCTCCTGACCCACACATCTTCAATGTGGACTCTGATCAAGTACACATAACAAAACTCATCCAGATTGGTCCAGATCCAAAATGAGCAGCACCCAGAGCATCTACAGGTTCTCCACAGTCCAGTTCTCTACACAGCACTGCAGCATCAGTCATATCCCAACCAGCACCACACACTGTTCCCCACTGACCTCTATGATGAACCTCCACTCTACCAGCACAGAGACTGCTACCATTTACCAGTCTCACTTTCACATGGTCTGTATATTAAACAGAGAGAATGAGAGATAAAGAAACATTAAAGGACAGAGGGAAGATACATAAACAAGAACACAACATACTAATTTTTAAAAAATGATTTTACTCAAAAATTCATTTCAACCTGCGCACACCAGTCCAACATCATTGTGATGTGAAGAGTTGTTTTCATGTGATGGTGATGTTGGACAGAGGTGAATCTGAGATTCATTTCCTCTGCACTGAATCTCTTGTGTCCGTTAATAACAACAACAACAACAGCAGCAGCTACAACAGCAACAACAACAACAAAAATAATAATAATAGAAGTAGCAGAGACACAGTAAAGAAAACTGTGAAGGAGTGCATTAATAATTGTAAGTACTCATGGAACAGATGTGCTATTAGATGTTTTTAGAAAGTATAGATTTTGTGTGTGTGTTTAGTTTAGTTCATGTTCGTGAAATGTGAACAATTTTCAGTGATTCATAACTTGTAACAGCTCACCTGAGCAGATGACTCCGGCATTTTTACTATGATCACAGCCATATTTACCCCATACTTCTGATGCACAGTTCTTCAGTGTGGACTCCGATCCAGTACACATGACAAAACTCATCCAGATTGGTCCTGATCCTGGTCCAAAGTGAGCAGCACCCAGAGCATCTACAGGTTCTCCACAGTCCAGCTCTCTACACACCACTGCAGCATCAGCCATATCCCAGTTATCATCACACACTGTTCCCCACTGACCTCTATGAAGAACCTCCACTCTACCAGCACAGCGACTGTGACCACCAACCAACCTCACATTCACACTGTCTATTAGTGCATCAGATAAATAAGACACCAAGAGAAAGAAAAGGGGAATAAACAAGATTGGAAAAAAAAAGAACAGGAATAACAACTTTAATAAATTCATTACAGCATAACCACTGCATAATACTATTACATATAAATGTTTGATTTGAGATTATTTTCCTCCTTGAAGCATAAACCTACCAGAGGTGAGGAGTTTTATCATATAGCACAGAAATATGAGCATCAGGCAGCTCTCCATCATTTTCTGCTCAACAAACAATTTTCATCAGCTCAAAATGCAGCACAAGTTTCTCCGCGGCTCCCTCAAACCCACTGAAGAAACTGGCTCCTGTCAGCCCTGTGAGAGACTCACATCTGCCAATGACACTCACTGTTACCTTATTAGACAGAACAGAGGAAATCATCAAACACAATCAGTGACAAATCAGAGGAGACATTTCTGATTTTCACCATATATATATCAAAAGAACGTCAGCACTGAAAAGGACTCCTCCTGCTCCATATAGAGACTTTTCAGTGAGGATGCGCACACACATCTGCCAGAGACAAAAATAGTCACACATCATACAGGAGACATTACAGATTTCAGAGAGAGGAAGCACTCCGGGATGTTTACAGCATCAACACCTGCTGAGATACAGAGACTGATAAAGGCTCACTTTAATCATATAATTCCCTCATACAATAAATAAATGAAAATTACTTTAAAAATGGTGACACCCAGCAAATAGCAATCTACAGCATGACAGGAAAACAAGTAATCTTATTCCATTTTCTCAATTTATATTGTTAACTGCAATCATTAAGCTCAACCACTGAACCATGTTAAACAAATAATTATTTTAAAAAAAATTGTTAGATGAATATATATCTTCAAAAATAACTACAAAATATAACTCCCAAATTTAACACATTTGCAACCCTGTTACCGATTCTGGCATTATTAGTATTATTATTATATTTTATAATTGTCCATTCAATTTTAATATTATTAGAAAAATTGCACAAAAATCTATGTTTTACTGTAAATAAACCGCTTTCATTCACTACAGCAGGTATTAAAAGTACATGGGCTTGTGCGTTGAATGTAGCAATGTGTTACTCAACCACAAGATGGCAGCAAAAAACGATTTATTTTAATGACAGGCCGCAAGGTGCATTTCATACTGCAATGCGTTAGTCCTCCAATAGATGGCAGCAAAATACTTATTCCAGAAACGAGCCAAGTGTCTTGTTCTCGTGTTACAGCAGTAGAGAGCGTCTCAATGTTGAAGTAGGCTTACTGGAACAGAAATAATTCTGTTTTTCTTATAATAAAATTCTTAATGACTTTATTTCTGGCCAAACAGACATTTTTATTGTAGTAAATTGTTCTGGCATTATTAGTATTATTATATTTTATAATTGTCCATTCAATTTTAATATTATTAGAAAAAATGCACAAAAATCTATGTTTTACTGTAAATAAACCGCTTTCATTCACTACAGCAGGTATTAAAGTACATGGGCTTGTGCGTTGAATGTAGCAATGTGTTACTCAACCACAAGATGGCAGCAAAAAACGATTTATTTTAATGACAGGCCGCAAGGTGCATTTCATACTGCAATGCGTTAGTCCTCCAATAGATGGCAGCAAAATACTTATTCCAGAAACGAGCCAAGTGTCTTGTTCTCGTGTTACAGCAGTAGAGAGCGTCTCAATGTTGAAGTAGGCTTACTGGAACAGAAATAATTCTGTTTTTCTTATAATAAAATTCTTAATGACTTTATTTCTGGCCAAACAGACATTTTTATTGTAGTAAATTGTTTTGGTTAAAAATCCTGAAATTAGACAAAGCAACATAATAGTGCTTCATAATAGATTGAGGTCTGAGAGACGGGAGATACTGAGAATTTAACTTTTATTAACAACAATTGTAGGTGACAAACTGTTCATTGATCAACAATAAATTAAGAGGAGGCATATTAAATATCAGCATAATGACAATCTCAACTCTTTTTTTTTTAAAGTCATTAAAGAAAAAAAAGACACTTCAGTAGGGAAAAAAATATCACCTAAATACAACATGGTCAGTGCTCTCAGAAGAATACAATCCAGCATGTTACAAACCATCTCTTCTGTGTTTGTGCACTTTACTATTCTTGTACACTTTTAGGGGTTTTTACTGTCCAAAGCAGCACTTAACAGAGGCTCCTTCTTCATTCCCTACCTCCAGACTAGATCAAGTTTTTACCAGTTCCACCAACATCTGTCCATAAGCACTGAATCAGCAGAAAATTCCAACTCAAAATCAGATCAGACGTCCACAGATGAAATAATCAGCACATGTTCCAGCAGCAGATCACGTCCCGGAGGCTCGTAGACCCTGTTTCTGCATGATATTCCAGAGTTTGTGGAGGTTGGACTGAGTGATGAAGTCGTCTGGTTTGAGCTGCAGCGCACGGAGGTAGTTGCTCTCAGCTTCCTTCAGCTTCCCATTAAGATGGAGGATCGCCCCGAGATTCATCAGAGCTGCTGGATGCTGGGAAATCGAGAAACAGATAATCAGGATAAGGATGGCTAAAAATAAATAAAACAGTAGAGGCAACAAATATGATTGAAGACGGTGCTTTAATCTTAAAGAATATCATAAAATGAGATGTTTGTTATTAAATAATGCATGTAAAAAGAATCATTAATTCTGCTAGGTAACGTTATAACATCTAATAGAATGAATAAAGTATGTGCTTACATCAGGTCTTAAATCTGCTGCCTTCCCATAATACCTTTCAGCAGCCTCATTCAGACTGGCCTGTCTGTGGACAAACACACACAATAAGTTATTATTATTATTATTAGCAACAACAACAAGTGTTTAACGATATAAAATGTCATTATGTCCATGTATTTCTTTGTCAAGTGGCTATGGATGTGGATGATGAAACAAGTGGAGTCCACCTGCAAACCACCTGAAACTAAACTCTGCAGATGTAGCTGTGAGTTTTTGAGAGAAACACACACACACACACACACACCTGAGCATATGAGCAGCGCTGAACACCACGTCAAACTCAGAACTGTCCAGCTCTGCAGCTCTCTGAGCCATCACTGCTGCCTCTCCCAGACGAGACTCTTCCAACAGAAACTGACCTGACAGACAGAAAGAAACATAGATGAGCTCACAGGATTGAAAACAACTCAAACACAGCAGGCCAGAAGCCCACAGGTCAAACAGTCAGAGATCAGTGCTGAACAAGCATCCAAAAACACACAGAGACAAAGAAAGGGAGAGTGGCGGATGAAGGAGGACATCAGGCATAGTGAACCACAGTATATAAAATCAGTATCTCTCTATATAAAAATAATCGGAATTGTTATAATCATAATAACTTACAACATATAATTTTCTTAATAGAATTATAAATTATAAATACATTTATTTAAATTATTTACATAAAATCAGTATAATAGTGATAATAATAATACAAATCTAAAATAATTTAATTAAATTTATTCATAAATAAAATAAATAAATGGTGGAATATTTAAAGACACTATCAAATAAAATGTCAAGTGCAATTGAGCACTTTATTAAACAAATTAGAAGGGAATGAAATCAATCAGAAAGGAAATCAGATTGTACTGTAATGCATATAGCAGTTTCCTCTCGCAGGATCCAGCTCTATTGCCTTCAGGAAGTAATGCTCTGCTTCAGACTTCTGTCCCTGTGGAGAAATTAAGAAATAATTACACCTGCACCCAACGTTATTAATAAAAGAACACAGTCATAACCAGACCCTTTAAATTTGTGCTATATATGACGCTAGACAATATCAAAGTGTGGGAAAGTATACCTTCTTTATGGTTAGAACATTTTCTAATAAAGTACACTTCCTTTACGGTTCAGTGCTGATTGCTTCCATGTTGGTGTTACCTTTGCAAATGTTCTTGTCATAAGCAGTGTGGTTATATTAGGCTTGCTTCACTGAACTGTGGCAAACACTTCAGATAAAAGAATAAAAAATATACCCTGGAAAGCCGAGGCATTTCATGCTCTCCTTCATACGGTTCCAGAAAAGCATTCAACTACATCCAAGAGCGTTTATCAAATGCATAGACCTATAATACTTAAAGTCAAGGTTTCAAAAAAACTCTAAATGGCTTCAGATTTGAATCCAAAAGGGTAAATACAAAACAAGCTGTTTTAGCCTTAGATTTAATCTATCAACTAAAGCATTAAATTAGCTTTCAAGGTTTTCAGGGACATATTTTCAATAGAACAAACCTTCAAGTTCAAAACAGACTGCTAAACTCTATACAAGGCTGGACAGAAAAGTAAAAAAGAAAAGTAAATGTCCCGAACTGTTCAAGTAGAACATGCCATAACTTATATAGTCATTTTATATAGCACTTAAATAGTCATTTTGTCTGACGCTGTCCTGAACGTTTGACAGAGTGACCTAGCTAATTCACAGCAGTTCTTTGACAGCTGGTCAAAAGTTCACCAGTAACCCGTTTTCAATAAGGAAAGAGAGTAATTACATTAAGCGCAAGGCTTGAAGGATAATAACCAGTTTTAAGCTGTGTGTATTTAGCGGACAGGCTGGTGAGGGGATGTTAAAGCGAGCAAACAGTCTGGACTCTTGACCAGCCGTGCTGAGACACAAACCCAGATCAGATTAGAGAGATGATATGAGATATCACGTCCTGGAGAGACACAGCTGCTCGACCTTTCTTCATCACCTCTCTCCATTTACATCATAGTGGTCAGAGAGGAAAATATCATAAGCGACTCGGCAACGGTTATATCGTATGCAGACAGAGACAGGGTAGTGAAAGGGGTGGAATATAAATGTGGAAATTTGAAAAGACAGGTTTTAAAGGTATCACCACAATGATGTTGGTGTCTGAGAGATGTTTGTGTGTCAATGTTCCTCTCAAGGACAAAGCGATTAAAAGAAACCTCAGCACTAAGAGTCTCATGAAGGGTCATCTGTGGCTCAAAAGATTTTAATAACCAGATATCTTTGGAGTCTTCTTTCCACTTGGTCTCCCCTTTTCATAGTTTGAAATGATAACCGAATTATTTAATATTTAATTAAGCTTTCATAAATCCATTTAGCTTCAAGATTTCACATTCATACCGAAAATTTATTAGCAGCCACAGTGTGTTAAAATACAGCAGAAAAAAAGCCCGAGACCACTAGTAAAAATGCTTCTATTTTACCTAAACATGAATATAACCCTATAATAATAACAATAAATAATAATAATAATAATAAACAATTATTCTACCTTGTAATATAGTTCATTAGCCCCTGGGCTTACACATTGCGATTTTAATTGCAAGTAAACAAAATAAAGAAATAAATAGGTTTTTTTGTTTTGTTTTTTTGAGGTTTAAATATTATTATTTTTTATTTTTATAATTAATGCTGTCTCAGACTTTCAGGCACCACTGTATATTTTGTTTTATCTTCCACATGATATTCACAATGACCGTTGAAATTATCCCCAATTTTCTTTGACAGAAGAAAAGCTGACAAACACAAAGGGGTAATAATGCACTTGACAGTTTGACTCACTATGATAGACAGCAGTTTTCCATAGGTCAGGTGGGCAGGAATATGGTCAGGTTTGGCCTTCAGAGATTCTCTGTACCAGTGCCCTGCCTCCTCTAGATTATTCAGTCTCATATATGCCTCACCTGTGGGCCAAAGTCAGAGAGACGTGTAAAATTACCTAGAATTCCCTGCACTTCATGCCAACAAATCTAATGCAGATGTCATGGGATGAGTTTGAGGAGTTATGGAAAACCTTTTGATTGGCAGACATAAAAACTTTTGGAGCAATATGTTTGCAATCATACAATGTAACTGAATTTGACTCGGGCACAAAGAAGAACATGTGACTCTAAGCAACTGAGCTTGCCAAAGACTACAAGTTAAAATTGCAATACCAAGCTCTTTTTCTTTACTCCCTAAGAAACGCATAATATAAAATGTACACTTGAATGGACTCTAAAGTTACTTTGGATAAAAGCGTCTGCCAAATGAATAAATGTAAGCTCATCACATCTCTGGACACTGAATCAGTAACACAAGGACACATTATTTATGTATCAGATTCCAGTCACATCTCCAGATGTCTTTTTTCATCCTAACAGAAAGAGAGGAGGAATATTGCGGCATAAACTGCAAAGGAAAAAAAATAATCTGAGATGGTATAAATACAGTATAAAAAGATATAAATATCTTTTCTTAACACATATGGGGGTTGAAGAACACATTAAACAGAGCATATTCGTTTCGATTGGTTGGTTTGAAATCCTAGGAAAAATGTGATAAGTCATAATACTGTTTTCATAATACTGTTACTAAGTTGTCAAAGATTTGTGAATGAGCATCTATAAATTTAATATATATTTAATACAATTTAATTATATTATATATATTATATTTCATATTAACTATAAATAAATAATTAAATATAAGAATATAAAATAATCTAAATTTAATATATTAAAATTCCTCTGTGGAAAAAATCCATGAAGATGAGCACATAACCCTAAATTAATTAAATTAAGTTAGTTTATCATAGAATTTATTTAGAGTGTTATGCAAGTGTTTTTTCATCTTAAATAAAAACATCTGAATGCACTGAGAGATAAACACTGACCCATCATATTGTATAAACTCTGCGGTGCAAACTGTCGTGGCATTTTTTGCACAGCCTCTTTATACATGGACAGTGCCTCCTGAGGATGACAAACAAAAACAACCTGTCATAATGAGACAATGAGAACTGATAATTATGAACAACCAGGGAACAATTCATCCAATAACATCATTGCATGCATCAATACTGGTTGTACTTGCAGATTTTGATGAATACCTCGTGCTGGCCCTGCTCATGAAGCAGCTTGCCGAGGTTGTACAAGCAGCTGGTGACGGAGCTCTTATGGGCATGAGGGTCCTTCAGGTTCTCATCAGGGATGTCAGCACAAGTGTGAAAGGTGCGCTTGGCCTCTTCGACATTCCCCTGGGAGACCAGGATGATGCCCACGTTCAAGTATGCAGCTGTGAAAGAGGACAAAAGGGAGAACTAATAAAAAAAAAAAAAAGAGACTGAATTATCCAAAACCTCACATACTTGTACAAATGAAAGCCCATTTATTCCAGTAACAGACTCTTTGGAGGGTCAAAATGGTGAAACTGAAGAGCTGAACTCACAGGCCAGAGTCGGTCTGCTCCCGATGGCCAGTTTATAGTAATGCAGAGCCTCAGAGAATCGCTCGCTCTCCTGCAGCAGCAAACCACTGCATGAAATAAAGCACACATTGCTTTTAAACTTGAGAAGTGATATGTGAAGTAAGAGGTTTGTGCGAGGACCAGAATGTGATGAAACATTGAGGTCTCTGCTCCTCTCCAGGGTTAATGAGTGTTAGAGGGGTCTCACGCTTTTTAAAGCCTGCAAATAAGAACTAATGAAATCCCCGTCACATACACAAGCCCTGAGCAAGAGATATAGCAAACACCTCCACTGCTCCTCAAACTCCCAGTCTCGATTTCTGAATGCTAAGTATGACTCTCCCCCTACAAAATGTTTTAACTTTTGTTTACCATTTTGGGGCCACCTTTATAAAAATTAAATGCACTAGAGTAATCAACAATATTATGGCACATTTCCATATTGTGTACATCTGTTGATGTCTGCTGCCCTGCAAGTCACGTTAAATGGATTATGTCAGTTCCCATGGAAAACTGGCTCAGATAAAGTGCTGCATGACCTTGACAAAACCAACACTCCCAAAATACTGTCCTGTGAATACAGCGAGAAAGAGAGCGGTGCAGTCAACCATGCAACATACTTTGTTTGCTTATTTCTGGTCAAATTAAATGAAATCGAATTAAATCAAATCAAATCAAACAAAAAGTAGACATTAAAGTATCAGCTAAAATAGTATTTGAACAATTAAGTAAATATAATTAAGCTGCATTTGTTTTGTATAAATAAAGCCCGATTTTCAAGCAAAATATTTCACACAATAAAGTTTGATAGTTTACCAAAATAAATTGAAATAAAACTGATTAAAAATGAAATACTCTGTTTAAATACCAAGAACTCAAACGGAATATAAATCTTTAGCAACTAAAACATTATGCACGTTATGCATGAATGAAAAATCATTCTATAACAAAATATACTATATAATATATAAAATATACTTTCTGGGTGTCAAACATCAGTAGACCATTTTCATGATTAATGTTTTACATCCACTAAAAATCACCTTAAGACCAGCTGGTTACGTCACTGCTAGAAAAAGACTCAGAAAGGTAAAGTTAATTCTCAAAAAAGGGTTAGTATCATTGGTTTTCAGAAGCCAATTGGCTTGATATTTTTTTATTATTATATTATTTTAATTTTTTTAACCTGCAACCACAATCAGACATTTTAAGTGTGGCGTAGTTGTAAAAAAAACATGTGTTTATGTACTCACAGGTTGTAGAGCATATCTGCCATATTTCCACGGTAATAAAGAGCATTTCTATAAGCTCTCTCTGCCTCAGCCATCTTTCCCTGGTTCTTCAGGACATTACCCAGGTTACCCCAAGCTAAGAGAAACAAATGAAAGAAATTTCACTAGTATTTATTTTTGCAGTACTATCATATCTGATATTGCAAAATTCGAGCTCTTCAAACTCACCTTTAGCAGGGTTTACAGCAATGCCAGACCTGTACAGCATCTCCTCGCTCTGCCAGTCCTGGTTCCTCCTCACAGTCTTCAGGCTGTAGAGGAGCACCAGACCTGCAGCACAGCTCAGCAGGAACGCTCTGGAGTATCTCGACCTGCAGCGAACAAACATGCTCCTCAACCCTACGGTCACGAGCAGACAGAAGCCCATACTGGGGATGTACAGCACCCGCTCGGCCACCACAAAGCCCACGTAGAAGAACATATTAGTGGCTGGGATGAAGGGCAAAACTAGCAGCCCAAGGGAAAAGACCACCACACTCTCTGTGGCTGGGAGAGATTTTTGTGGGGCTCTGAGAGTTTTATGATATCCATTTCTTTTGGGAGAGTTTGAGTCCCTGTAGTGATTGTCATCATGATTATGACTGTATCCATTAGTTGCAGACTTTCCATTGCTCATATGTGATTTTCCATTGGTTTCGCTAATTTTAGAGGACTGTAGCGATGGGTTTCTCAAGCCAAAGCATGACAGGAGAGAGAATCCCGAGTAAAACAAAACCGACTGAAGATTCCGCCAATCAGCGATGGATCTAAGCAGAGGAATGGCATCCATTGACCAATCGAAGCTGAGTTTGTCAGGGCAGAGGAGGAGCCAGGCATTGACAGCTGGCATGTACAGGAACGTGAGCACTCTGGTCAGGAGATGAGGCGAGTCGGCTGCAGGGTTGTCCGAGTTGGAGAAGTTCGGAGGCTTGTTGCCCATCCAGTAAAACCGAGCTGCTAGCAGAATCATTCCAAAACCAACCAGCCATGCTAGACTGACCAGCAAGCTCATGTTCTTCCTCTAGAAATGACGAGAATGAAATGTATCTGTCAGTGCGCTCTCTTAAAACACTCATTTTCATTTGTCCACTAACAACAATCAAAAGTGGACATATCTCATAACAGTATACCACCACAATATCTCGCACAATGTATTGTGTTTAATAGCATTTATAGATGGAGAAAACAATGGTGGAAATGACATTAAGATTTTAACACAGAATTAAATGGCTGACACTGTTGTTGCTTTGGTAAACAAGAACACTAGCCTTCGAAAAAAATCTTTTGGAGTGGTGAAAATACTCTGACAATTTCCACATAAATACTGAAATTGTTTTATTTTTATATGTCACTATTTGTTTTTAAATACATAAATCATATTTAAATGATAGTAAGGAATAGGATTTTCATATTTCAGATCGAAAGTTTGGGTCCGGGACAAGCATGTACACATAAAAAGTCTTAAAAGTAGCAAAAATAAATGACTTGGTAAAAAACAAAAAAAATCCCAAGACTGCTTAATGTGACGCTCATATAACAAAAAGTTAAAAGAAAAAAGAAAACAACTCATGGCGCATTAAAAGAAGAAAAACACCCCTTTGCATTTATACTATATACTACATACTGCATACTGAACAGTCCTTTGAGTGTAAAATTGAAACATCTTTTCTTGTATAATTGCCTCTGAGCACAGAACATCAGCTGACTGAGTGTATATTAGGGAAGTCGAGCTCAAAGACTGGGGAAATTAGATGCCACAAATATCGATTTCTTTATTTCACACACAACGGGTCAGAAACTTATGGACTAAAGCCACGATCGATCCTCTGCCCCCACTGAGCATGACACTGAACTGAACTGAATGAGTATACCATTTCATCACCTGTTTTTGTTCCCGCTCTTTTGTACTAAACTGTAAAATCAATCTTAGATTGGAGATGCCATAAAGACCTTATAAACGGAGATGTGAAGGACAATCACCAGACAAACAGCAATTGTCCTGCAGGAAAATATTCTTCTCAGCTTATAAAGTTTCTGCATGAAGCCGTGTTTCAACTTAGTAACTAAAATAAAAAAAATGCATAAAACACAACAAATAAGCTCTGTATTTAATGCAAAATCCAGACAGAAATGGTCAGGGTGTTGGAGGAGGACGTTGATGAACTGAACTCACTACGCTGCAGAGGACAAAGGAAGTGCTTGTTTTAGCTGCTGCTAATCACGCCACTCATAATGAGGAAGGTTGTGGGTTTACAGCCTTCTCCATTGGGACACCGCCCAAATTCAATCAGGATCTTTCAGTTTTTAACATCAAGAAAAAGGTAGGAGCTACTACAGTCTAAATAACATCAATATATATAACAACTCAGACAGATCATGCATCTAAAAGTCATTACACACCAGAAATGAACTGTATTCATGGAAATGTGAGATCCACGGCATCATTTCACAGCTGAATTTCCTGTCACAGCAAACATGCAGTCACATTAATCAAATTGTTGACTGTTATGAGCAAATCTTCCCACACGCACAACATTGAGACAAATGAGCCAAAATATTGTGTCATCAATAATGTCATCGTTGAATTACCTTAAAAGAGACTCCGAAGCATTTCTCGGGAAGCTTAAAAGACTCATTTACCTCGCTAATCAGTCTTTCAACTTTTTGCATTTTCCCACTAAAAGTTCAATAATAAAATTAGCATTTTCTAATTTTTCTGGAATAAGACAGGTTGGCTGGTGGTGTGGAGATCCTCCGCTAAACCAGCAGCCATGTGCTATGCAGAAAAAGGGCAGAATGCATTCCAGACAATCACCCGAGCTTTATCTCATCTCAGTCCGATTAGAGAGCAAATGGGATGAAAAACTGCCCTCTATCTGCATTGTGCGCTCATACGGGCGATCCTCAAAACTAATCTACAGCTTATTGTTTTAGACTCACACCGCATTCTGCTCAAATCAAAGCAATATCATATATCAGGGGTGTTTGTAGCCTCTGGAATATCAATAAGGGCGCCCTATCTGTTTCCATTACCCTGATACGCATTCATTACCGTGTGAATTTAAAGTCTAAGACGTGTGGCATTAAATAAGTCAGAACCTGTGGGATCTTTTATTGTTGACCGTTCCTTCTGCATTTAATGAGGCCCCTCTGAAACACTGAAAGCCAATGAGCCGATTTTACACCATGGGACTAAGAGTAAACGTGAAAGTGCTTTGATAAAGAGAAAGAGAGGAAGTGAGGGCATGGTTTCCTTTCCTCTCTACTCTTCCTCCTCATCCTCCTTTTTCTCCCTCTGTTTGCATTCCCAAGCGCTCGTGGCCATCTGGAGGATTTGTAATCTCTCCCTGTCGCCCCTCTTGTGCGCCTCATGATTACCAGCAAGAAAAGCCGGAGACATGGGCAGAGAGGCCATGATAAAGAGCCCAGATGTGCTGTGGGGTTGGCATCTGTGCACAGAATCTGGGCTGGTAAGATTACCCTTGTATTATTGTCTGGAAACGGGTGGAGGAGAGCTGCAAAAAAATTCCCATTTATCATAATATGGATAAAAAGGAACATTTAAAGATAGCTTTGTATATTATACAGAACAGATAATGAGTTTAAGTGTGATAATTCCCACGTTCATGTGTACGTGTGTTCATGTGTTTTGAATATGGATATTTTTCTTACAGAAACGCATCGATTCGCTACAGGAGGCCTTTGTTCACCCCCCGGAGCCGTGTGAGACACTTTTTGTTTTTTATACATGGGCGATTTTTATTTAACTTCTTTTGGACTGAAGCAATGCAACACCCGCTGACTGCAATGATAGAGCTTGAAAGATCAAAGACAATTTTTTATATAACTCCGACTGGATTTGTCTGAAAGAAGAAAGTCATATACACCTAGGATGCTTCGGGGGTGATTAAAACGCAAAAATAATTTTCATTTTTGGGTGAACTAACCCTTTAATAGATTACATTATTAGGCTACTTTGACCATCGCCCACTATAGATCAACTAACATAGGTGAGAATCAAGAAATTTCATGATATAGTTAATGCGTTTGGGAATATTTCGAATAAAAAGGGAAAAAATAAATAAAACATAAGAACATAAGTGCTATTGTGGCTGCTGTGTGTCACATGACGACCCCCCTAAACTAATTTTAGTTATTTTCCAAGGGAACATTTCTAATTTTCAATTATATTTTTAAATCTCTATTTTTACATTCTATTTCAATTAACAAAAAAACATTACAAAAATATGTTTTCCAAGATGGGTAGGAACTTTGAGTTTCTAGCATTCAAGATTTAAGCTGAACTACACTTTAATCTAGACAGACAGACAGACAGACAGACAGACAGACAGACAGACAGACAGACAGACAGACAGACAGACAGACAGACAGACAGACAGACAGACAGACAGACAGACAGACAGACAGACAGACAGACAGACAGACATCAATTAACAAAAAAACATTACAAAAATATGTTTTCCAAGATGGGTAGGAACTTTGAGTTTCTAGCATTCAAGATTTAAGCTGAACTACACTTTAATCTAGACTCTGGACATACATATATATACATACATACATACATATATATAAAACTATTTTGTATTATAAGTTTCAGGACCTGGTTTTGTACCACCTCAGAGCTCCTGTCGCATTTTTGCTTGGACTTCAGGCAGATTCACACAATGAGA
The DNA here is from genome assembly GCF_001515625.1 of Sinocyclocheilus rhinocerous. Classification (NCBI taxonomy): domain Eukaryota; kingdom Metazoa; phylum Chordata; class Actinopteri; order Cypriniformes; family Cyprinidae; genus Sinocyclocheilus; species Sinocyclocheilus rhinocerous. The sequence continues at coordinate 15,628 of NW_015629523.1, forward strand.
ATCAGTTCTCACCTTCAGCACCATCATTACCGCTTGCTGGAGTCTCAGACGATGCACAACACAGAGGTCATAAACGGCTGACATGGCCAGAACAGTCACTCCCTGCTCCTTCCATAGCAAGGCAGCCGCAGCAGCACCCAAACTCCCAGACAGCCACAGCGCTTTCCGCCATACAACCCCGCTCGAGTGCACTGCGTTGGCCCTCAGACAGCAGTACTGGGCATAAGAGATCAGGGACAACAAGAAGCAAAAAGCTGCACCCACATCTGCTCGTCCCACCACCCCAGCTACCGCTTCAGTGTGTATGGGATGAGAGGCGAAGAGCAGACCCGCCAATAGAGTCCATGGTCCTCCACCCAGCAGGGGATGACAGAATGCAGTGAAGAGTGCAGTGACGCAGCAGTGCAAGACCACGTTGACCAGGTGGTAGCCCCAGGGGTCCAAGCTGCCCAGGGCATAGTTGAGGCGGAAAGAGAGGGTGCAGAGGGGGCGGAAAGACTTGTGGCTGCCGCTGTGGGTGAGCAGAGTGCCCCAGAAGTCATCGTACAGAATGTTAGTCCAAGGAGTGTCCGGTAGGAGGTCTTGGTTGGTTTTGATTGCTCGGCTAAAGAAGATGGAAAGAGAAAAGAAAAAAAGACGTAGCATAATAAATGAGTGCCATATTGCATGAAAAAGACATTTAGAAAAAACATTAACACTAAAAGTGGCACTAAATGACATTTCTTTGTTTATAAACTAAATTTATTCATTGACGATTTTTAATTGATTGACAGTCCTAGTTTTGACAACAATTATTGGAGGATGCCATTATATCCAGCATCAAATATAATCTTAACATTTTAAATACACAATCTCACCCAATATATATAAAATTAATATTATACAGCAATACATCCTAATGGCATCCTAATACAGCTTTTCTGTAATAAGGACTGTAAATAATAACAGCGCCTGTGATCTGATTGTATTTAACAGTGTTTTAAATAAAGCCATCACTATCCTGCTGTCCCTGCAGTGACAGTAGCACAATATATGTGCTTTCTTAATGTATGCACCAGTTTAATGTATTTTTTTCATTTGTGATTGGCGATGGAGTGGGAGTGGAGCTGATTTGAATTTAATTTAAATTAAAATGATCTCCAAAGGGCGAGATTGAAAGCCAAGGCCACAGGGGAATGAACATGGGCACATTTATTTTATCTCAGAGTACAAAAGAATGAAAAGTGAGGCGAACGAGACTCTATATGTCCTTTAAATAAAATAAAACAAAAGAAAGTCAGAGGGGAGATCTTACAGTAGCTAGAAGGCAGTGATATGGAATTCAATAAACATCCAACAAAAATACATCTTAAAAAAATAAATACCACCCCACCCAATAAAAAAAGAGAACGAAAGAATAGTACTTTTTTCAGTTTGTATTTCAGTGGTAGTTAATACATCAAGCCTTCATTACAAGTGGCGCAGTTTCCTGTGACCCATATCTCTGTCTATAGAGCTCTCTGTGACTCCATGAGAAAGCCTGCACTTGTTTTCGACTCAGGAAACACAATGCTGGGAAAGTGAAGAGATCGACAGCCTCCATCACGCTATGTATGAACCCTGCAGTGAGGTGATGGTTTAGTACCCTGATCATCACACACCATCAGACGCCACATATCACAAACGTTACTCCACATATTTGGCATTTTCTTTATTGTATTGACATTCTATTGAGTCTATTCAAGTGCCAAATAAAGAAAATACAATAAAAAATACATGACATATACACTTCTATAATATATAAAACATAAATTAAATAAATTAAATAAATATTTTTGCTTTAACAATAAAAAGCCGTAATTATATTAAAAGTCTAAATTATATTATATTACACTACATTAGATGAATCTCCGTAGCCCTTTGTGCATTTCTAGACAGTTTTAGAAATGGACCACAGTGTTTGCAAACATGTGTACATTATTAACACTTATCTGGAATTATGTAGGTGCTTATGTCATGCATATTTGATTATGAGGTAATCTTGTTCTAATTGGGCCATGGCAAATCAGATTACTGTGAATATTGCGTGGTCCATTATAAGCAGCTTTACTCTGAGGTCATGGCTGAAGGTATTAGCAAATACCATGTACTGCTCTAAAAACTATTACAAACACACTCAGAAGCAGTGATGTAGACAGACAAACAAACGTACCCCGTGTGTTGATATTTTGTGTGGTCCAATCAAACTTATATAACCAAAGATGCTCATCGGTAAACAGCTGTAACACTGTCCACTTGAGTGTCTCCAAAATATTTAAGTTTTATAGCGAAGCTCTACGTCTCCACTTACCATTCCTTATTTGACCCAAAGATAAGCAGTGCCTGAGAAAACTGGTTGTTTTGAATAACAGTAATGAGGCTGAGTTATGAGTTTTATCTGTGGACCTTGAGGAGGAAACGCAGCCGTGATGGCCTGTAAATTTACGTTTTCCTAAAATCCAAAATATGTAATTTGTCTCCTCGAGGGACTGGAAAAATGCAGGCCTATCTTGGAGAATCTATCCCTTCTCAGTGGTAATACAATTTACACCACATATATTTAAAGTTTTCAGCTTCCAGTGGTTATAATCTCTATAAATCACTTGTGAGTCGCCTTACAAAGCCTCTCAGTCACTGAGAGTTCAGAAGGTTAATGCAGTTGACTGTGAGGGCGGCTTGATGTGAAGTCATTAGTCATTTCCAACGTAGCCTGTGCTATGAAAGTAATTAGATTAAACGTGCAGCTGAGGGTATAAGGAAAAGTTATGTTGTACATTGTTCATAAGCAGTCAGTATATATTGTACATATTCTCAAAATAAAATAGTCAGAGGGTTGCCAAAACAACTAATTGGCCCTATATAATTTAGACTAGCTTCAGTTGGCACTTTGATTAAATGTAAACATTCCAGGTAAAATAATAAAATACATAAATATTTGTATTGATTTAATGTAATAATAATTAATGATAATAATAACAATAATAGTTTTCATTAATCAACAAATGTGTTTGCATGAAATTGTTAATCACAAATACAATTGATATATTATTATTAATAATAATAATAATAATTATTATTATTATTATATTTTTATTTATTTGTATCAACATTACTTTATTAAAAATAAAATTATTATTTTTATTAATAATAATCATAATAATAATTTTTTAAAAGATAGTATTCTACCATCTGTCAAACAGCTAAAGTACAGCATATTAGCAAATGTGAAAAAAAAAAAAAACACACTGCACTGCCCCTCATTTTGGCAGATTAGTGCAGAGTATTGGAGTGGGACGGAGCGGTTTTGCATCCCTGCACAGGGGAACATGGCTGTGGTGTTAATCTGACGCTAACAGGATTACAGGCATATCATAGAGCCAGAGTAATTTAGAGGCACAGCTGGAGGACAAGGTCTTAATCACTTTAAATCTGTCCCAACAGAGATGCGTGCAACCCTTGTGTTTGTAGTTTTAACAAACTCTGTAATGAAAAGCAATCAGCTGGTTGACCGTCTTAGAAAATGAATGAACTAAAATGTTACTTATCTTAATATGAAGCAATAACTGTAAATACTGGTGAACTGGTGTAAATACAGTCTTTACAACCCCTTACTGGCAAGTATTCATAAACTTTCTACAGAAAACAATTCTGGAGGAAATTGGCATCAAAAACACACTCATAGATGTCACTGCATTTACAAATGCTGGACCACTATGATGGATTGGTTTCATTTAATTCATGCTGGCACGAGTTCCCCTATTTCTTTAAAGAAACCAAGTGTAAAAACATCCATTAGGCCATAAAGCAAAAGTATAAGATGTTATAATGTAGTATGTGAAGCATCTCCTCAAAAGAGAATGACAACACAAAATAAGTAGTAAAAAATCTAAAATACTTGGTAATATAATTGCTAGAACATTAATTTAACTAATCACTTCACTGCATTCACTAAAAACTATGATTTCTCAAGGTGTCACTGATACTTCAGGTTTTTATAATGGTTTGAACCCACATCCACCACCCAGTCTATATTTCAGTTGTTGAGGAGACATCAGTGTTGTGTTATGGTACACAACATCTGATATACATCATAAACTCATTACAGCAGAAATGCCTGATCCTGCTGATCCTTTCTCCCATATGGCTTCTGGCTAGAACATCACCACCAAATCACTGTGCGCTCCACTTTTAATCAGCAACAATATCTCATGTCATCCATCTGAAAGGCTAAGTATGCAACCTATCCATCACCAGTAAAAAAAAAATGGCTTATGTTTAAATGGTTGAAATTAGGTTTGTATACAATATAAAGTGTCTACATAAGAATTTATTTACAAGAAGAACCGTTAAAGAAGCCTTTGATTGTTTGGTCACAACAATGTAAATTCAAAGGAATTTTTTCATTATTAATGATTTTAATAGGCAGTGCACTGCACAGTTAAAGGGCAGTGCCACCATTCATCAACATACATTCACGTTAAAGGCATCTATAGGGGTCATGCAGTGAACACAAGCAAAAAACTGAAGTAAAGAGGCAGTGATCAAAGCCACTAGGCACTGACAGCTGGCCAGATGTTAAAGCCAACTCTGGTATGAGCATTTAACTAGGCCAAGATCTTGATTAAGATTTAGTTCTCTTGTCCACTGGAACCCATTCATGAGCGCAAAAAAATATATAACAACCAATCGGATCACAAAGTTTTTTTCCCAGCCATCAAAGATATCATATACCTAAATACAAAGATAAATAGATACAAGGATAAATAATAAATAGAAAAATAGAATATCAAACAGACAAATAATAAAAACAATAGAAAAATAGATTCAAATAGAAATCAACTAACTGAAATAAATAACTTTTATCCTACAGGGAACAGAAACGTTCCCCTAATTGAAGCATCAGTATATCTATTCTGCTTTGGAGAGAAAAATACACATTGCTCACATTCAAACTCAAAGAGACAGCAACTGCAGACAAAGAAAGAGAGAAAAAAAAAAAAAAAACATGTGAGGCACTGATGGCCCTCTTACAAACAGCACTGACTCACAATCATTTTAATGATCATCACTTTGACAATTGATCTGAGAGCTTCCTCACTACAGCAGAACCGACACTCATCTGCAGCACGAGCCATCTGGGCTAATCCCAGAGCGATGTCATGCTAATGGAATAGCCATTTCTCTCAGCACAAAGAAGTCTTGTTAGCTCAATGATGGATGATGTCCATAAGAAGCCCAGTGGCAGAGGTAGCCACAGAGAGAACCGCAGTTAAAGGAAGTCAATGCCTTATAAAACTGACTGCAGTCCAGTCAATCAGACAAATCGCCTGGCTGTACTGAGGATTTAAAATGGAGTATCTCACATCTTAAAAGCTCTGACACTTAAATAAATCAAGCCTAATTGAGTAACTAAGTAATCAAATAGCTGAGAGCAGGTATGTTTTATATACTCTGAAAACTTCCAGAAAGTACTGCCACTGAGATGAATGAGAATGCTTGATTCCTCCAGATAGTACAGACATCCTTGATAATAATGCAATGTACCGGTAATATAACATATATATATATATTTTTTTTTTTACAATTTATTGTTATATATTAAGAGGGACATAAAAAAATACTTTACAGGTTCTGCAAACCTGCTACTGTAAAAGCCATAAAAAGCCCTGATTTCCTCACTTCCAATATAGACCCTGCAAAACCTCACCGTCTGAATGCTGTGATGGATATGTGAAGCTGCACATCTGGAAAAGTGTGAGCTTGAAGTGTTTCTTGGCCCTCAATTGAGGTGCTTTTAATGAAAATATATATGCAGGCCTTCTCTGCATATAAAATGTGAATGGAGCACAAATGCTCTTGCCAGGCAATGACTGGAGCTTTAACAGTGATAGTTTTCATAACATAAATGGCTTCTATAAAATCCAGTTAAAGCTAGATTTATAGGGCCACCCAACTGGGCACCAGTGCCTGGAACACAAATGCATGTTCAAAATGTACATTACAGGGAAGTAACTACGCAGTGAAATATTATCAGCTGCATATCCTGATCCGCATCTTATGTTGTCTGGATAGGCAATAATTGAGTCTGAGGAGTTAATTAAAAGCGAATGTCTACATTGTCTACTCCGTGGTGATAAATGATGGCCCTGATTAAATTCTGACAGTGACCGGCTCTCCCAGCAACAAACCATGTCTGTCTACTCACTGCCTTATCGTACAAATCAAAATGTAATCTAGAAGAACCACCCCAGGGACTGATGCTAATTTGATGGCACTTGAATTCTGTTGCCTCTAATGATCATATGTGGTTCTACTCCATTCCCCATAATATAATATCTGCAAGCAAATAAACTAGACACCTTTTTATTTTTTTTTGCCATTTTCACAATTACTTTAATTAGCTGGTGCCAAGTTTAGTTTATTTCACTCTTAAAATAATTAAATAAATCGATAGATAAAATAAAGGCTTGTGCATGTTACATTTTTACAATTACTTTAATTAGCTTGTCCCAAGTTTCGTTTATCTCACTCTAAATAAATAAATAAATACATAAAACCAAGTAAGTTCTGCAAGAATGTAAACTAGACCCTATTAACTTTATTTACTATTCTTTTCTTTGCCATTTTTACAATTACTTTTACAGGTCCCAAGTTTTCAGTTCCCACAAATATCATACAGTTGTCCTATAAGACTAAACGCACGTGTAACCTGCTTCGTACAAATTTTGCACATACTAAATACTATTTGGTTTCATCTCTAGATTTAATCTAGTGCAGTGACATTCACATAATAAGAGTCTAAATACTTTTTGGCCCACATTATAGCTATTTTTACTCTAGTAAAATTATTACTCTGTCTTTCTGAATCTTACTCTTATCTTGCATCTGTATGATAACATGTCTGGTGTTATCAGGAGGAGCAAGGTAAGCTGGTAATCTGGATGTCACAGTGACCTAAAAAGCTCCCACCTGCTCGAGGAAAAGACAGCTGAATGTATTCAGACTCCAGTGGGGGATGAGAGTTAAAGGGGTCATATGATGCTGCTAAAAAGAACATTATTTTGTGTATTTGGTGTAATGAAATGTGTTTATGCGGTTTAAAGTTAAAAAAACACATTATTTTCCACATACTGTACATTATTGTTTCTCCTCTATGCCCCGCCTTTTTGAAACGCGTCGATTTTTACAAAGCTCATCGGTCTGAAAAAAGCGAGGTGTACAGATCCATAAATGAAGAACTTTCATTGTCAGACTGGCCCAGACTAGTCATTAAAGACACAAAACTCACAAGAAAGAGAACAAAACAGAGAATGGAGGGCAGAAAGAGAAAAGCCTAGACCTATTCATCACATTCTATTCTCCATCCGTGTTCATCATCCATTCCTCTCTGACCTCTCTTTCTCTTTTTGTAACAGTTTTCAGGACATCCACTAATTGGCTAGCAACCAGCTGTGTCCCGAAACAACCTTTTCCTCTAAAAAACCACACAGGCCTACAGAACAGCAAACACTTCTATGGCTTACGCATGTTACAAATCTGCCATGGTTTGAATTAGAGCTTGTGTAATATTCCACTCATCTGCCACTTATTCCCATATTAAACACCACAGGGAATCTTCACTGAGCGAGGCAAAGAACATCAATTCAGAACATTTAATGCCGTAAGCCAATATGCCTGAGGTGAGTGGACTTGACGGCCAATCAGAATCCACTCGACTTGGAATGGAAAAAAACTGCAGCTTGTCAACTCCTTGTATTTGACCTACAGTAGTTTCAGCTTTTTATTAAATGAAATTGCTACTTTTATCTAATTTTATTTTTATTTTTTCAGATTTAGAGGTGCCCACTTTTAAATCAATGAATTCCTGATGGATAAAATTAGCTGCATTTATCACCACATTGAACACTGTTTTACTTAGAAATGTCACATTACGGATGTCAAATGGATTGTGAACTGCAATCCACATTCACTTTGAGTTGGCAAGAGAGGGATGAAGATAATGACTAAAATGAGGAGGAAACGAGAAAGACAGAAAAAAAGATGAATAAAAAGTGAGAAGAGATATTACATGCTGGCGAAACATTCTGCTGGATCATAGTGATTTAACTTGTGTACTGCGAATTTTGCTCCATATCGAGTGGTAGAAATGTCCATTTCATCAAAAACTGACAGATGATGTCTGAGAATGGCCATGAGTGTCATATCGGAGAGCGATTCAGAGATCACACACTCCAAGGCAGATAAACACAGCAGGCAGAAGTTTATCTAAATCCCACTCTGCAATCAAGCAAGGCCAGATAAAACACAAACTCCAGGACCTGATGGTGTGATGTTACTAGAGCCAGACACCGCATGAGGAATAATACTATCTGTGAGCCAGATAAGAGAAAAACAGCATTGAGGAATAAGCAAGGGGTCCTTTTTCAGCTCATGGTTTGAAAAATACTTCTCAAATCCAGTTAAAATCGAATGGAACGTAAACATTACATTCTCATCATTTATGAAAACTAGATTTGAAAAATTTGTCAATTTAAAAAGAATCATCATCAAAATCATGAACATATTAACATATGACCAACCAATCAAAACTGAGGTCATTTACATAAGTTTATAGCATGGTCGCTAAAACAAACAGAAAGGTGGTAGAAAATGGTCATGTAAAACACAAAAACATTATATACATACATAATAAAATGCTACAAAAACCCCTCACAGTCTGTCTGACATTTCTCAAAAGCGCGCACACAAACCCTCCGCACCTGAACAATAAATTAATGGTTTCATCTGACCGGTAATGGCATTGCATAGCAATGAGAGCGCTGCAGACAGTGTACCTAAACAAGTCCTCATATCACTGCAATCTCTTTACACAGCAGGCGAAACGCTCTATGCGCCTCTTATCTAGGGGAAACAGGAAAAGCAAACAGATTGCTTCCGGACTAGTGATGAATTACAGACCCTAAAAGATTTGAATAGGAATGAAATATGACCCGAATGTGGTTACTAATGATGCCCTATCGCTCAGAGCAGAATAAAAGCAAAAACACAAAGCAAAAGACAAGCCCCCTCCCTACATACACAGCATATCATTAAGATAATGTAGGTTGAATGATGTAGTACAGGTCATATGTATAAAATGATGAAGTTGCAGCTCTCCCTCAGGGAAGGTTACTTGGATATGGGAATTTTTAGACGCTTTCTTTGTTCTTCGGAAATCAAATCCTCAATTCGGAGTGTCCACATCACAAAAAAAGCTACATTTCTCTAAATGTTCACAATATTCCTCCACAGTTACATCCTAAAAAAAATACTGAGGGTATATAATGGGAAACGCATTAATGGCTCAGCGCTGGAGGGTTACAGGTGTGAGAAATACAGCAGAGGGCCTCTTAAAACTATAACATTTCCTTCTCGTCTTGTTTGCTTTGCTTTTTACAAAGTGAGAGGCTATAAAAACATCCCCTCAAATTAGGAATTCAAAAACGACGTGCCTTTTGAAGCAGCAGTAATTACCTAGAAATGCATTTGAGCTTAAGAGCGTGGAGAATTTGGCTGAATAGACTAGACGCGATGATGGACTTTGCTGCCACGCTCTGTGACACGGCCTAATGAATCTCTATTGAACTCATAAAGCAGCGGGGCATGGAGATGTGACATTTCACGTAATTTATAAAATCCATCCAGGAAAGCGAAATTAGAGGCTCTCATTAGGTTGCAGGTAGCTTTGGCAGTATGCAAATGAATAATGTCAAGCACAGAGAACCATTAGCACAAACAAAGCTGGAAAAAAAGGGAAACCTCTAGCACAGACTTCATGAAAAATTGAACATTGTTTGATTTATAACTGGTCATACATGCAGATTTTATTTCCTTGTATTTATTTATTTAGCAGCTTGATTTTTTTTTGTACATAAAAAGCAAAAGTACTATACTGAGGAAATTAAAAACAATCTGAACCATTTTTTGTTTCTTACCACAAATAAAGCTGACAAAAACTGAAAAACTCTAGCACAGACTTCAACTGCCCATACATTACAAAAAAAAAAAATTTTTGGCAGCTTAATTTTTTGCACATAAAAAACTAAACTACTGAGGAAATTAAGAACAATTAAAAAATTTTTGTTGCTTATTAGCACAGATAAAGCATTCAAAATTTGAACAACTCTAGCACAGACCTTTTCATGAAAAATAATTTACTTGCTGGAACACTCAAGAAATGTTTATGAATATTTATAAATAGACATACATGCTTGATATTTTTTTTATTTATTTTTTTTTGCACAAAATCACCAGAACCACTTTACAAATTAAAAGAAATTTAAACCATTTTGTTTACTATTTACATACTTAAATGTTTATGCAAGCCATTATTTACAGAGGGTTCCAAAAGTCTGAAACCTCACTGAAAATCTGGGATTCATAATCTAATTCAAACCAGGAAAATAAAGTTTTAGGATTTTGACGAATGTAAAACATTGTGGCGTAAAATTAATGAGAAATACATTAGATTCTGCATTATTTCTAGGTCACTAATAACATTTGTGACATGGACCATGACACTGGCCATAATTTGTAATGGAAAAACTGTATTAAATTAGACAAATGCAAAACGGAAGCAATTTCACTGGTGGTCTTGAACTGTTTATCTTCTGATGCTCAAAGATCAAAGATCTTTTTATCAATTATTTCAATACAAGAAATAATCAGCAGCGTTTAACGGGGCTTGGGATTTGATTCAGTTGACTCACTCCTTCCTAACAGATGACCAGGAGCAAACGGTCCACAGGAACCATGATCACCCCGTGATTAACCTGTCAAGCAGGGCGTCCAATTATCACTGCATGACACCGTGTTGATGGATCCCCTTTATATCCACACACACAGACACACATTGAGCTCAACAGGATTATGACTGTCATTAATCTCTACCTGAGCAGAAGGCATCAATTCATTAGAGAATTTGTCAGTCAGATGCACAGAACTGACATTGAGAACGGAGGATTTATTTTTGTGTGCTCCCTTAATTCCAAATTGGCACCAGGCTGGTGAGGAAGTGTTTGAAAGAGAAGAGAACCAAGGAAAGAGGAAGACAAAGACAGGAGGAGGCAGAGAGTGCTGATAGCGGGAGCTGCCGAAAGATGATACACAATCGTCATCGATCACACAGACAGCAAACAGCTACGAATGTGTGTAATCTGTGGGGGCTTGTGAGGGTTTGAATTTCCCCCAACTGTGGCGAGTTTTTATGCCCACCTATCTGTTTGTGGAGAAGGCAGATGCCAGTGCACTTTGACACCAGTGCAGGCAGAGCTCACAAATGTTGGGCTAAAATGTGTGTGGTCCCTCAGCCTGAGGTTATCATCATTAATGGAAAATATTATGAAGACAAAAACTAAACTCATAAATATGTACTACAATATAAACAAATTGAATAGAATATAAATGTTTAATCAGTGCCGGATGATCTGATTTAAACAAGAGAGGGGAAGGGATCGTCTGATCCAGTGAAAGCTGCTGACTCATATGACAGTAGTTACAATTTACAGCCAAGTGGACTTTATTGTTGTTGGGAATTAACCCGAAATCTGATTCAGCATTAAGAATAACGTAGTTTTTTTATAAACTGTAGACAGATGGTACAACGCGATGCCATTAGAAATGTAAGAACTGAAAACTAAAACAAAATGCCTACTAAAATTAGTAATTTTCAAATAAATATATATAGTACGTAAGTAAATAAGTAACTAAACAAATAAATAAAATAAATGAAAATAAATAAATGGTGCAGTGTGATCCTATATTAGTAATGTAAAAAATGAAAACTAAAACCAAAGTAATTCTCAAATAAACTAATGAATGATGTAGTAAGCAAATAAATAACTAAAGTGCATAAAAAATACAGTAAATAAATGATGCAGTGTGATGGATTAGTAATGTGATGGATGAAATCTAAAACCAACAGACCACTGAAAAATTATTTTCAAATAAATAAATATAAATATAGTAAATAAATAAAATGATGCAGTGTAACGCTATATTAGTAATGTGAGAAATTAAAAACTAAAATTAACAGCCTACGGAAACTAGTCAATTTCAAATAAATAACAATAAAAGTGGTAAGTAAATAAGCAACTAAAGTGAATAAATAATGCTGTGTGATGCTATATTAGTAGGGCTGTCCCGATTAGTCTATTTTTTTTCGACTATTCGATTTTTTTAAATCCTCGACTTCATTTTGCTCGCATTGACTAACCGGCAAAATACCGGAAGTGGCACATTTCACAGACGAGAATGTATAAAACACATTATTAGTCTGGTTTTTTCCATTTCATTTTTCTATACTCTGTTTTAATGGTTAAATTAAATGTAATTAATCAAAAAGCCCGTCTAATTAATTGAGTTTTACAGTTTTATCCTTACCAAATTCTGTTTTCCATTATTTTCTGGATTCCATCTGAATGGTTCCATTGTCGATATATTAATCGAAATAAAAATAGTCGTTAGTGGCAACCCTACATATTAGTAATGTAAGAAAGCAAAGAAATGTAAGTAGATAAATTACTGAAGTAAATATTGCAGTGTGGTGCTATATTAGTAATGTAAGGGATGAAGACTAAAACCAATAGCCCACTGAAAGTCAGAAAGAAGTCATTTCAAATAAATTAAGTCAATAAATAAAAACTAGTACATAAAAAAAAAATATATTACAAACCTGCCTCAGTCTGATTTGGGGACCAGAACATACAGACTCCATAAGACCCACAAAAACCATGAGCCATATAAAGGCCACAAACTCTGGGAACTTATGGGAAGACTGAACGGATTACATGTATTCACATACATTCAAAATATTTTCTGGATTTTAACCATCAGCAACCATATTCTGAGGTCTGTTGAACATTAACCTGGATGGGAAGTTATGCCTCAACTCTGCAAGTCCTCAGGACAGAGGTTTTCATCATGTGTGAACACTTCATAACTCAATGACCGCTCTGCTGAACCCTTTCATCCAGACTTACTCCAGTACGACTTCTATGAGGGAACGTAAGGGGGTTCTCGTTTCCAAAAGCTACTTCATAATGGCACTGAGGGGAGCTGTCAGGGTCTAGAGTCCATGCACACAATAAAATTCTGCTTAATGTGATACCATGAAAGACTGAGGCACATATATAGTGGCAAACTACAGAGAATCTAATTGCAATTGCATATTCTTCTGCTCCAGCCACTCACGTTTGAATAAAAATAATGTCCTTTTTTTGGTAAAAGCAGCATTTATTTAATGTTTCTTGGAACAAAGGGCCAGATCCCATGGTGGTATATTGATGCCAATGCTAGTCAAGCTCATTAAAGCAGCATGCTCTTTGTTGCAACACTGGCTACGTTCTTTCATGAAACTCTACCTTCAACTCTGCCTGTAGATGATCCTCCATTGGGAGGCTGGTGTCACTGACCGGTACATGAGGGGTTTTACCCTGATTGTGGATTCAGACTGTGTTCAAATGTGCAGAGTTGGCTGACCACAGAAGGAGATCCAGTGAAAATCTGCAAGTAATCAAGGCATCAACCCCCAACACACAGCATAACATCGACACAAACTCCCATAGAGTGTGCATAAATCAATAGGGATGGTAGGTTTGAATTTAAAAACTCACATGTGTTCTTCACTGGTGGAATAATACGGCACATTAGGGGTCGAGGGGGAAATGCAGAGCGCTTTAAAATGCAATCTCCACTGGCAACAAATCAAACCTTTCAGTCACCCACTTGCTCTGCATCTCGTTCACTTTGCCTCTGGCTCACTATAACCACTCAAAACAATTTAAAAATTCATTTTGGTACTTTTGATGAAGCCCATCTGCCTCTCCTTCATAAAATATATCATTTCTGTGATGTACTTCTCTGGGTTGTTCTGGTCGCAATGTGGATATTTGGGCTTGTAACAGGTTCAATACACCCTGAACTGAATAACTTAATGGAAAAAAGACTGAAGATACTAACAGGGTGTGACAAGAGCTGCAGAGTAATGCGAATGCATTGATCTGTTATAAAGTCCAGCCGCCTCTAACTGTAACGAGTACATGCGAGTAGATTGATGTGGATTCATTACACTTTTTTTTTTTAAATTATATAAAATATTATAACAAAATATATATATATATTTTAAATACAATTATATAAATATATTTTTATATTACTTAATATATTTTCTAAAAATAAAAATATATTTAAAAAATAAATTTAAAATTAATTGTAATATGGTGTAGGATGATCATTCCATTAACATGTTTATTTCTATGATTGAGACATGGATTGGAGAAATACACACTGTAAATTCATTATGTTGACTTGAATTCTTTCCCAGGCCACCAATGACCACATACCTACTTCTAAATGGATAAAAAAGACAATTTCAGGAAAACTCTTTGTCCTAAAACCCCAAGAGCTTTAATAAAATAACAATCTGACATTTTAAAAGGCATGAAAGCATGTCTAGAACAAATGATTTGATAAAATAAACGGTCTGTTGCCAACTAATATTAAGGCCTGTAATAGCCAGGATTAACATCATAAAGACTAGTGTAAATAGAGCGCTTACGTACTTGGTAGTATTTTTGTGGATGGCAAATGTGTGCTATTTTACTTCATGATTTAAGTCAAAATCTATATGGGTAACAAAACAGCTGTCAATATGGACATGAGAGTGAAACAAAAACCTCAATGTGATCAAAATGCAGTATAAAAGTTTCATATGAGCATTGAATTGCACTTTATTTTTAATCTTTACATCTGTCAAAACCACACAGACGGTTATAAAGCTTTGAGTGTGAGCACTCTTTGACACCATCTATCAATCACAATACACACAAAGGCACAATATGAAACACTCCTCCTAAAAGCCACACAGTGCTATTAGAGTCTCTCCATTGATAAAACGCACATGTGCACCAGATAACCATCAAACCGAATGCAACAATTGAGATACTGCAAAACACGAAACAAAGAAAACATTCCCTGCTCATTTGCAGGAGATATCAAAGTTACTACAGCAAAAGTAACTTTCTCAGCAATACGCAAGATAACTTGTTAAGCATGCATTTCGTCACACAGCTGGAAATGTGATGGATGTTTTCTTTGTAAATCCCCCTTGAGGCCCATTACACATTTCTAGGGTCATGTTTAGGGCCTGTTACAGATGAACAAAACATGAAGAATGAAGAAAAGTGGGCAGCAGTATTATGACTGGGTTGAATTAAAAACCTTATTTCTTACACAAATCTTTCATTCAACTACAAGTCTGTTTGATTTTTTTTTACAATGCAATACTGCTGTTGTCATACAGTACCAAGTGTCAATTGCAACCACTGTATTAATCAAAGAAGCAGCTGCTCTACAAGTGTAATATGCCACTGAATGAATCAAAAACTAACTTGGGGGTATATTGGGGAAACATGTCCTCTGCAACGGATATGGACATGGTTGAACCTGAGCTAATCAGCAAACAACATCCTCTGGAAGTCTCTTCACAAACATAACTCTAGCATTCGAAACAAACAGCAAGATTTTATCTCTGGAAGCTACGTGAAACTCATCCAGAGGGCAAAAACCATGTAAGCGAGGTCTTATAACTCACAGTCAGAGTCATGGAAAATGCTTTAGAAAAGCACAGTTGGCACAAGATCACATGCCGGCTCTCAAACATCACTCTGAAGACATGTAAAAATAAATTTCCCCCAGTAGGATTAACGCTGGCTGACGTCTTCTGCCTTCAGTGGAGTTGTGCATTTCATACCAAGAATGCTTTATTCACTTTTTTATTGATATTACCATTGGCGCATGGAGTGCAGACAAGCCTCTGTACCGTTCCAAGGAAAAACACTTGACGTGATTAAAAAAAACAGAGACAGAGCACGGTATTCCAGAGCTCTGGAAGCCTAGGATTGCAACCGCACTTCAACAGCTGGTGCATGACCACAGTCAGAGACAGAAACCAGTCCCAGGAGTCGAGACTGGAATCACAGAAAACCAATCACCAGATTCTTTGATTATACCTTGTGCACACAAACACATAAATCAAAGCAACTTAAACCCCGGGGAACAGGTGAAGGACGCAAGACTGTTGACCTTTATGTGAGAAGGTCGATTTGATGAATGACTCTGTAAGGTCAGTGTACTGATTGGGTATCTGTGGTCACTCAAGAAGGACAGAGAAGGATGCATGCATGTGTGCATCTCTAGGGTTTAAATGAACACTGGGTTTCATCTGAAAATTAAAGGTCACGGGTCGTGATTTAACATTTAAACGCAGCGTGTGAGACACACTATTTGCATCACTCCTACAGACCGTAAGAACTAAAATTTGCAGTCATATTAGTGAAATTTCTGTAGAATTTAATGTGCAAAAAGGTCCATTGTCTACCACTTTTAAACTATGCAGCAACTATGCAACTTGAACATGAGGGAAATTTTAATTAAGAACTTTTTCGTTCTCACTCCCAATCACATGGATTCCTATTGGAATGACTGGATTTCGCCCACGAAATTTCGTCTAGTAATGGTAAATATAACGGCACCAAGAGTCACAGAGTAGATCAGCACTTGCTGAATCTGTATTTAAATATCTGACCAGTTGAAAATCAATTAATTACATATGATTGGCAAGTCAGAGGTCAAATTGTTGACGATGAGATATTGGAACAATTATGGCATTAACACTGATGTGCCCAACTGGGTCCTTGAAATGATCTGTAAAGCCTGATTAGGTTCCACCTGGGAGTCTATAAATTAATTTTAATGGAATCAGAAGTAACTGGAGATGTTTACACAAATTATCACTTTCCTTCTGCATTGGCTACTACACTAAACCCATCATTTCATGGGTCATTTCGCTGCAGTTAAGCCACAAAAGATGCCCAGGGTTATGCCCGGTAAAGCATGCTGAAAAGGTTTTAATTAAGCATTTAAATAAGCATTAATGTGATGATGAGAAGGACAGAGACAGCAGGCCCGTCACACAGTCAAATATGGGATTGACTGGAGCTGGATTTCACAGAGATTCATTCTCAGTAAATGTTTTGATCAGTGCACATTTAGGATATCTCCACATCTGTTTCAGGCCCTGAAGTCTACTAAATGAGCTAATGAGTTCAATTAGGTGCGTTTGATTAAGAAAAATAGGCCTATACAAATTTGCAGTGTTTGGGTCACTTTGGGGCAAGTTGTCACACATTTTACATGTTGTTAACTATACATGTTTGTACAGTAGGATACCAATTACATTTTTGTTATTTGAGGCTAATTAAACAACCCAAACTGCAAAATATTTACTTGAGTGAAAAGTGTGACAACTAGCCCCGGTTTCCCCTTGCATCTCCTCAATGAAGACAAAAGACAAACAATATTAGCGACCTGATATGTGACATTATAAACGTTTCTTAAATATATTGCAAGTGGCATAAACAAACTAAATAAATGCAAAAACTAATTAAACTAATCAACACTGTTTAAATACGTTTTAAACTGCCACAAAGCGTTTCTCATCTATAGGTATTTTTTTAATTATTGAAACTATTTTGGAAATAAATTTAGTTATATTTAGTAACTAAAAACTGCTTTCCCCGAGTTAAATGTGCTATTTTAACAAACTACAATACAAAGAGCGTGTGCTACATAAACATACAGGGTACATTACCCGAGGTTGTGTGAGTAATAGCACATAAAACTGAACAAACCTGTCCCAATGCTGTCATTGTTGCGCTTAACTGTTGAGGTGAAGTGCTGGGGAAGGACTGTACCTGTCATCATAGCAGAAATCAGCGCTCAGTGTGTTCATATAGAGGAGCAGAGCCACCGCGCTGCACACCAGCTCCACTATCATCTCAACGACAAAGAGGAGAAAAGAAAGTCCAGGAATGAATGACACTGATCAGTCCCCGTGTCTGTTTGCTGTTGACCTCATTGTTTTGCTCCTGATGGGAAGAGTTTCAAACACAACCATCGCTCGTCTAACCCATTCTCAGTCCGAGGCTGAGGATTCAGCCCGCATATCTGCTCGCACTGTAGGATTTCTCTAATAAACGGAGACTATTCGCCTGCTCTTCGTCCAGAAAGCGTAGTGAAACATCCCGTTGCAGTAACACCCTCCTATCAATCACACAACACGCGTGTAATATTTGGGAACGCCGCGCATGCGCAGAAATCAATTCACGAGAGAAGCATAAGCGCCGCTGAGCTGAGAGTGTCTTGTCTTGTCCTATCAAATTGATTTAGAGCCCGACCATAATAAACTGCATTTGCGTTGGTTTGCAGCATTTACATTAGTTTTGAACAACTTGGAATTAAATAAATAAATAAACAAACATTTATACATAGGCTACATTAAGTTCCATCCTGTGATTGGTATGTAAATATTACTTTTGAAAGCTCGTTTTCGCCTGAATAAATAAATAAATAGGCTAAAGGTAATTGCGAGTTTATATTTCACAATTCGAACTTTGTTTCCCCAATTCTGAAGGTAAAAAAGTCAGTATTGCGAAATTTAAAATCTGAATTATAGGCTTCTCACAATTCGGACTTTTTTTTCTCAGAATTCACGTTCCGTTTATTTATTTATTTTGCCATGGAATAAAAATAATCTAGAAATTCCGACTTTATATGTCACAATTCAGACTTTTCTTCTCAGAATTGCCCGTTTATATCTCAGAATTGCAAAGAGTATTTTGTTGTTTGTTTGTTTTATTTCGTGGCGGAAACAGGCTTCCATACTTCTGGAACGCCATTCAGCCAATCAAATTTGAGAACTAGAATTGTCATGTAATAAAAAAAATATATATATATATATATTTCCCCCCTAATAATAATCTGCTTTGAAGGAAGTGTAGATGATGAATTAGATGTTTGCAGCCTGTGGTGAGTTCTTTTTTTCTTTTTTCAAAAAGCATCCTGTGATGCTTTTTGCATGTGGATCTCTGAAAATCCCCACTGAGGAGCAGCTGGGGCAAAACCTGCTAAGTGCATTTGTGAATCTGCACGAGTCAAACAGGAACAAGAGCGAGAGGAGATCATTTGTACCCCAGTGTAGTCACTCCACTCCTGTTCCACCCCGCTGACCTCAAGCTGTTGACCCTTGACCATCAACCCCACTGGGAGGACAACTACTGTTTTCAGGGATCAACACGAGCTCTGACCTGATCAGTACTGCATTCTGCTGCGGATACAAACAGTCAGATGGAATAGATGTCAATCTGAAAAGTATACAATTAAAAAAGCAATGGGATGATAAATTGTTTCTACCTGAAACGGCAGTGATTTCACAAAATTATAATTACAATAGATTAGGCTACTTGATGTTCGCTAAACTGGTTCATAACTGGTTGCAGGTGTGTTCTAGGGTAAA
Organism: Sinocyclocheilus rhinocerous; assembly: GCF_001515625.1. Taxonomy (NCBI): domain Eukaryota; kingdom Metazoa; phylum Chordata; class Actinopteri; order Cypriniformes; family Cyprinidae; genus Sinocyclocheilus; species Sinocyclocheilus rhinocerous. The sequence continues at coordinate 35,039 of NW_015629523.1, forward strand.
CAGGAAATTTTTTTTAAATGCATATAACAGTTAAATAAATAATATAATAACGATCATAAAAATAAAAATGGCAAGATATTCTTAGTAATATTAATAAATTTTAATGTAAAATTTTAGCTTTTTTATTCACCTTATGTACAAAAAACAAGTCTGAGGAGGACTGTAATACGCGTGTCATTTTCTTTTTCAGAGCTCCGGTTGTATAAAGAATTTATATATATATATATATATATATGTGTGTGTGTGTGTTTAATTTAGGAAAGACTTTTTCATCACAGCTGATAAATATCACAAAGGAAACAGTCATGTTGGGCAGTGCCACAGTCTGGAACACTCCTGCTCCAAAATAGCACCTGCTTGATTTAGACCAGCACAAAAACACACTGAGATCAATTGTATTGAAATAATAAATAGCACCAAACTTATGTTTTATGCTTATTAAAAGAACATTTCAGATGGAAAATAATTGAAATCTTGACTTGGCATTGTTATTCTTATGTTTGTTTTGTTCTTCATCCTCTCTTTTTGATAACAAAAACTGGTATTTGACATTTTCATGTTTGTCAGTCCTGTGTTTGAACTGCAATGCTTTTAATCACACAATAATATCAACAATGATCTGATATAGACAGAATAATACTACAAACGCCTCTTTGAATTTTCCATAACGTAATTCCACAAATGAAGTTGGCTGGTTAAAGGAATACTTCACCCAAAAATGAAAATTTGCTGAAAATTTACTCACCCTCAGGCCATCCTGGATGTTTGTAAGAAAATATAACAGTTAAATAAATAATATAATAACGATCATAAAAATAAAAATGGCAAGATATTCTTAGTAATATTAATAAATTTTAATGTAAAATTTTAGCTTTTTTATTCACCTTATGTACAAAAAACAAGTCTGAGGAGGACTGTAATACGCGTGTCATTTTCTTTTTCAGAGCTCCGGTTGTATAAAGAATTTATATATATATATATATATATATAATACTACAAACGCCTCTTTGAATTTTCCATAACGTAATTCCACAAATGAAGTTGGCTGGTTAAAGGAATACTTCACCCAAAAATGAAAATTTGCTGAAAATTTACTCACCCTCAGGCCATCCTGGATGTTTGTAAGAAAGCTGGAAGCAATGATTTGAAGTTAAAAACATCAAATGATGGACTTGTTTCTTACAAACATGCAGCTTTTCACTTCACAAGACATTATAAATTGACAAGAGTTAAGTGGTTTACTTGTGGATTATTGTGATGTTTTTATCAGCTGTTTGAATTCACATTCTGACGGCACCCATTCACTGCTCAAACTATGTTCCCAACCCATTACCCCATAGAATACTGAACAGCTGCATTAATTCAACTTATAAAACAAGTGTCTTTTTAGTTCTGCCATCCATATGTTTTATATATTAAAAACGTGTCACGTAAAATGCTGCTTGTCTAATGAGAGATTTTGTTATAGTTCCCATGCAGCCTGACTCAAATAAGGAAGTGAGGATATTATGGGAAAATGTTTTCAGGGCAAAACATTTTAATCTGAAACCATTTACATTGCTGTCCAATTTGTGATAGGTAACACATTACAAAAACTTGTTTACATTTTCATCCACAACTGAAAAAAAAAAAATATATATATATATATCACTGATTTTTACAATCAAATTTGGATTGAGGCCCATGATGCATAGAGCATACAGCGAGAGAGAAATAACAGAACTTGAAGACAGTTTATTCATGTACATCCTTAGGCCAGACATGAATTTGTTTCCTAAAATCCTGTTAACACTTCAGACAGTGAGGCAAAAAAGAAGCTGATTATTTTCAGAAGGAGCTCATCATGCATCATTCTAGATGAGATTGGCATATGTTTGCGTGTGAGGGAGAAATAGAGACGAGATTGAAACAGAGAGAAATAATAACAGAATATTTTCCATCTGTGCATCCTGTTTAGTCCCTTTGAATCACTGATGAAAAAATAAATTGCACCTCTCTTTCCTTCCAATTCCCTTCGCCCTCACTCTCCCCTCTCCTTCTTATTTTCCCATGCAGTTCCCTATAAAGCGTCGATGCCTGATAAGGAGTATTGTGTGGTTCCTCCCTGCTTCTTCCACTGACCGGAAACTTCACTGGCTCCCATTGACTTTTCCCATCATTTCCCTCCTCATCTTGTTCCTCCCTGCTTCCTCCGCTGACTGGAAGCTTAAATGGCTCCCCGTTGACTTTTCCCTTCGTTTCCCTCTTCATCTCATTCTCACACAGACCTGCCAGGGCCTGGATGTCCACACAGCAAAATCAGCAAAGAAAAAGTCACATTCTGGGAGTAAAAATTCAATTAATGTATAATCTTTCACACTAAAGTTGAATATAAACACGTACTTGCGTTCAAAAATGCAAGACGAAGCATAAAGGAACGTCATAAGAGGCCATTCACACAGAATGCAGTTTTGCACTCAACTGCACTCCTTTTTTATTGTTTTTTAAAAGCACACAGCTGTCATATTTGAATGTTGCACCTTGCAACGAGGCACTCAAGTTCAAAAATACTTTGTACGATAATTCGGAATTATTGCACGTTTTGGCAAATTGGTTGATTATTTATACGAATAGGAAATCTCATTTGTGCGTTTTCGTACGATTTGCTTATGCCCATCTGACAGTTAGGAGTAGGGCTGTACTTTTTATGCTGCTTTTCTAAAAATCACACTTTTCTGTACCTTGTACAAATTTACACAAAATTGCCACCTCATAAGTAGCGCCTGATACTGTGTTCTAAAAACATGTCGCTCAAGTTAAAATAAGTTTTCTTATAGCAATTTGTAACTATTTTATGTTTTGGTGATTTGGTGGATAATTTGTATAAATTCATACAGTCTCATTAGGTTTGGGGCTAGATTGCTTTTTTTTTTTTTTTTTACATTTCCGTACAAATCACGAGGCACTCAAGTTCAAAAATACTTTGTACGATAATTCGGAATTATTGCACGTTTTGGCAAATTGGTTGATTATTTATACGAATAGGAAATCTCATTTGTGCGTTTTCGTACGATTTGCTTATGCCCATCTGACAGTTAGGAGTAGGGCTGTACTTTTTATGCTGCTTTTCTAAAAATCACACTTTTCTGTACCTTGTACAAATTTACACAAAATTGCCACCTCATAAGTAGCGCCTGATACTGTGTTCTAAAAACATGTCGCTCAAGTTAAAATAAGTTTTCTTATAGCAATTTGTAACTATTTTATGTTTTGGTGATTTGGTGGATAATTTGTATAAATTCGTACAGTCTCATTAGGTTTGGGGCTAGATTGCTTTTTTTTTTTTTTTGTACATTTCCGTACAAATCACATTGCATGAATGCATATGAAATCACCACCTTGAGATTGGGTTGGTTTAACTTTTAAAAAATGAGACCTTGCTTTTTTTCATATTCCACGTTTTTTAATGCAAAAATGCATGCACCACCCCAATAAGCCATTCACACAGAACGCATCAATCATGCGCTAGGAGGATGTATTTGTTGCGCTCACATCTTACGTCTTTTGAGGTGACTTGTGCATGACACGTCATTCTAAAAGCATAGCACTCAAGTTAAGAAGTTCAACTTTCAAAAAAACTCATCTAGAGACCTTGCTTTTCAACAAATGTTAGCATTTTCTTGCCATCTCACATCTTTGGTAAATGTGTTATTTATACCCTGAAGTCATTAAGTCGGTGAAACACACCATGGTTGTTGACCACAAAACTTCAGAGGACAGCAGCTGTTTTGTGAAGTGAAAAATGATTGTCCTCACAAGCAAAATCAAATCAGCTGACTGTTTCTGCTTGAGGAGAAGAAAACTAATTCTTATGTTTTTGATGATGTACTACAAAGGAAACTTGTTTTGTTCAAAGTGTAGCTGGACATTCTTGGTGACGATAGAGAAGCATTTCCTCAAGCTCCCTTGCATACAAAGAAAAAAAGCTAAGTTTCAGGAAATAAGGGAGTGAGTAGGCTGGTTTCCCATCGCTTTGGTATTTCTGTCATGGAGAGAGATGTTTTGGAGTGCATCATGTCATTATCCTGAATCTTTTCCTTTCTCTAATTTAGACACAGAACAGGATATGGCACAATTCATCCGCTGGAAGATGAATTCATGAGGGAAACATATGCGACTGGTCAACGGACACGTTTTGGCAAAGCATTAGACTGGCACCAACAAATTCAGTGAAGTTCAAGCTGCAGTGTCAATGTGTAGCCATGCTTATCTCCACACAGACACACTAATGGCGTCTATTTTTTCCAGAAATAATGGCAGAGCTGGCTTTGTTCTGGTCAAATGGTACCATGATAAATGGATGTAGTGTAGTTAGAGAAGGAAAAATCATTAGAAGCAGGAATGGTGTATACTTAAGCTTAGCTATGTGGCCTACTTTCTCTGAAAGAACAAACTTCCTCAATTTTTTCCACAACTGTTTGCATTCAATAAATAACGACTTATAATTACTATGATGAAAATATGAATTCACTGCAGTCTAAACAAAGAAAACAAGTTAAAAACAAATCAGCCAGTCACAGTGACTTGTTAATGCTTCGACAGAACTTTACTAACCACTTGTGCTACTTGAAACTGCATAATTATCACATAAAGAAACCATATTGCTGAACAATTATGACAGGTCAGTGTGCATAATCATTAATAAACTCCTTGCAGTTAGAATTGGTGGCTTTGAATTCTCTCTTGGAGCTCTATAAAGCCACATACCCTCTTAATATAGAAGCAAACACATAAATAGTAACACCAAATATAGTAGTATAAGAAAGTAAAACAAATGCACGAGAAACAAACTCTTTGTGCCTTAAGTGCTATGAGTTCTTAAAGGGGTCTTAATCGAGCAAGAATACACTGAAGAATCAATCAGGTTAAGACAAAAGCTACCTCGAGGTGTTTAATTTATGAATATTAACTAAAACATAAGACAGGAGAATAATGGTCTGTGGGGAATGGCCTGGAAATAATGAAGAGCTCAATTTCTGATTAATATTAATGGTGTGTTAAATAAGTGGAAGCACAAGACGTCTCAAGTGTGACTGATGTCCTCGTGTGGCTCAGTAAGGCTAAGGCTGATTTATAAAGCAGTCAGACTAATGAACACTAAAAGCAACGTTCTGCATCACACTGATCACTATATCTTTCCGCTTTAAGCTGCAGACCGAACCGTTATGCATCATACTGTAACTGAACCGATCCGGAGACTAATACAGCCAGCTCTTTGGAGCAGCTGGAATGAAAACCTGCTTTTAATTTACTGTGAACAACCCTATTTTGACATAATTTATATTTTACATAATGTTTGTAAAAAAAAAAAATTGCATAAATAAAAAAAAACATTTTTATTGTA